>NW_027362772.1:63346304-63501304 GCF_046119375.1 Phyllobates terribilis | reverse complement strand
CAGAAACCACAAACTGACAGCAGCACCTCAGATAACAGGCCTCGTAAATGATGCACAGACTACTAGTTGCAGACACATCTCAATATCTACTGTCCAGAGGAGATTGCAAATTGCTGGGGATGAGTTGGACACAGAATGAAGGCAAAGCAGCTGAGAAATGCTCCACTACTGTGGGAGCCATTCTGGATGACTAATGCCAAGGAATTCTGGTTTATTACACTTCTTTACGCCTTGATTCCAAACATGTTCCTTTGTGGTTTTGCTGAATTCAGTCTGAAGCTACAATGTGCACATTGCAGTAAGTACAAGGAAAACCATTACATGGACAGGTGTGTCCAGACTTTTCACTGGTACTGCACATATTTTAGAGACTTTGTAAAATTACATTACTGATCCTGTATTATACTCCAGAGCTGCACTCACTATTCTGCTGCTGCAGTCACTGTGTACATACAGTGGGTACGAAAAGTATTCAGACCCCGTTAATTGTTTCACTCTTTGTTTCATTGCAGCCATTTGGTAAATTCTAAAAAGTTCATTTTTTTCTCATTAACCCCTTTACCCCCGAGGGTGGTTTGCACGTTAATGACCAGACCAATTTTTACAATTCTGACAACTGTCACTTTATGAAGTAATTACTCTGGAAAGCTTCAACGGATCCCCCAGATTCTGAGATTGTTTTTTCGTGACATATTGTACTTCATGATTTTGGTAAAATTTATTTGATATCACTTGCGTTTATTTGTGAAAAAAACAAAAATTTTGCAATTTTTCAAAATTTGAATTTTTATGCCCTTAAATGAGAGAGATGTGTCACACAAAATACTTAATAAATAACATTTCCCACATGTCTAGTTTACATCAGCACAATTTTGGAACCAAAATTTTTCCAACAAAATTTACAAAACCATTTTTTTAGGGACCACATCACATTTGAAGTCACTTTGAGAGGTCTTTATGACAGAAAATACCCAAAAGTGACACCATTCTAAAAACTGCACCCCTCAAGGTGCTCAAAACCACATTCAAGAACTTTATTAACCCTTCAGGTGCTTCACAGAAATTTTTGGAATGTGGAAGAAAAAAATGAACATTTAACTTTTTTCACAAAAATGTTACTTTAGACCCAATTTTTTTTATTTTCACAGGGGTAACAAGAAAAAATGGACCCCAAAATTTGTTGTGCAATTTCCCCTGAGCACGCAGATACCCCATATGTGGGGAAAAAACACTGTTTGGGTGCACGTCAGGGCTCGGAAGGGAAGGAGCGCCATTTGACTTTTTGATAGTAAAATTTGCTTGAATAATTAGCGGACGCCATGTTGCGTTTGGAGAGCCCCTGATGTGCCTAAACAGTGGAGCTCCCCCACAAGTGACCCCATTTTGGAAACTATACCCCTCAAGGATTTTATTAAGGGTTATAGTGAACATTTTGAACCCAGAGGTACGACACAGAATTTGATAACATTAGGTCATCATATTGAATAAGTTGTCATTAGTCTTGAGCGCAAGTGCTCGCTACTTGAGTTTGCATCGGGTACTCAGGTATGCACCATGTATCACGGGTGCTCGAGTGACATGCTCTAGTCCCTGCTCCGCATGTTTCACGGTTATTAGACACCCAAAAAAAAAACATACGGGGATCGCTCGTGCATGGCAGGCAATCCCTGCAAAGTCTTTTTGGCCGTGAAGCATATGGGGCAGAGACTCGAGCATGTCACTCAAATACCCACGATACTCAGTGCATACCAGAACACCCGATGCAAACTCAAGTAGCGAGCACTTGCGCTCAACACTAGTCGCCATATCGTCATCTTTTTTTCTTACTTTTGAAAAAAATCACAACCCTAACCCTAGCACAATCCTAGCCCCAGCACAACCCTAACCTGAGAGTTTATTTTTGACGCCGTTCCTCATGCGGTATAAGTGATTAGACGACCTTATTCTTCGGGTCGGTGCGATTACAGCGATAGCAGAATCATATGGGGGTTTTATGACTGACAGCTGTCACACACTAAAAGATGCATTTTTTGTAAAATCTAGTTTTTGCATCGCCATATTTTGAGAGCTATAATTTTTCCAGATTTTGGCAGACAGTCATGTGACGGCTCGTTTTTTGCAGGATGACTTGACGTTGTTATTGGTGCCATTTTCAGGCACGTGACATTTTTTGATCGCTTTCTATTCCGATTTTTGGGAAGCAGAATAAACAAAAACCAACAATTCAGGAATTGTTTTTTTTTTTTATTATTCTGTTCCGCTTGTGGTAAAATTGATAAGGTAGCTTTATTCTTCGGGTCAGTACGTTTACAGCGGTACCACATTTATATCGTTTTTCTATGTTTTGCACTTTTACATAATGCAATTTTATAGAAAAAATTATTTTTTAGCATAGCTTTATTCTGAGCGCTATAACTTTTATTTTTCGGCTGATGGAGCTGCATGGCGGCTTGTTTTTTGCGGGACGAGATGACGTTTTCAGCGGTACCATTTTTATTTATATTTGTCTTTTTGATCGCGTGTTATTCCATTTTTTGTTTGGCGGTATGATGAGAAAGCATTGTTTTTTGCTTCGTTTTTTATTCATTTTTTTACCGTGTTCACTGAAGGGGTTAACTAGTGGGACAGTTTTATAGGTCAGGTCGTTCCGGACGCGGCGATACCAAATGTGTGTACTTTTATTGTTGTTTTTTTTTGTTTTTTTTTTTGATAATAATATTTATTGATGGGTACATTATATTTTTATTTTTGGTGGATTATTTTTTTTTATTTTTTTTTTAAATATTTTTACAATTTTTTTTTTTTTTTTTTCACTTTCTGACAGTTTTTATACTTTTTTACTTTGTCCCACTATGGGACTTTCACTTTTTTTATTCTGATCGCCTGCATGGCATAGGAATGCAGCACCATCCCTGTGCCATGCAGGCTATCAGCGCTGGACAGGGAGAAGATAGTTTGGAGATGCACTGCGCATTTCCAAAAAATCTTCCTGCTGTCTGGTGACCCGGTTGTTGTCATGGCAACATCCTGGAAGCCACAGCAGACATCGCTGGAGGCCGGAAGAGGAGGTGAATATCGGCGATCACCTCCCCTTGCCCCCGCAATGCTGTGATCGACTTCGATCTTAGCATTGCGGGGGTTAATGTGGCGGGAGCGGTGAGGGACCGCTCCCTGCACATAGCACCGGGTGTCAGCTGACAATCAGCTGACACCCGGCGGCGATCGCGCCCGCACAGCCCGTGTGCGGGCGAAATCGCCAGAGCGTATAAATACGCATCTGGTCCATAAGTCCCAGGGCACAGATACGTACTAATACGCCCTATGTCGTGAAAGGGTTAAAGTACACTCTGCACCCCATCTTGACTGAAAAAAACAGAAATGTAGAAATTTTTGCAAATTTATTAAAAAAGAAAAACTTAAATATCACATGGTCATAAGTATTCAGACCCTTTGCTCAGTATTGAGTAGAAGCCCCCTTTTGAGCTAGCACAGCCATGAGTCTTCTTGGGAATGATGCAACAAGTTTTTCACACCTGGATTTGAGGATCCTCTGCCATTCTTCCTTGCAGATCCTCTCCAGTTCCGTCAGGTTGGATGGTGAACGTTGGACAGCCATTTTCAGATCTCTCCAGAGATGCTCAATTGGGTTTAGGTCAGGGCTCTGGCTGGGCCAGTCAAGAATGGTCACAGAGTTGTTCTGAAGCCAATCCTTTGTTATTTTAGCTGTGTGCTTAGGGTCATTGTGTTGTTGGAAGGTGAACCTTCGGCCAAGTCTGAGGTCCAGAGCACTCTGGAAGAGGTATTCATCCAGGATATCTCTGTACTTGGCTACATTCATGTTTCCTTCAATTGCAACCAGTCATCCTGTCCCTGCAGCTGAAAAACACCCCCATAGCATGATGCTGCCACCACGTTTCACTGTTGGGATTGTATTGGGCAGGTGATGAGCAGTGCCTTGTTGTCTCCACACATACCGCTTAGAATTATCACCAAAAAGTTCTATCTTCGTCTCATCAGACCAGAGAATCTTATTTCTCATAGTCTGGGAGTCCTTCATGTGTTTTTATTCAAACTCTTTGCGGGCTTTCATATGTCTTGTATTGAGGAGAGGCTTCCGTCGGGCCACTCTGCCATAAAGGCCCGACTAGTGATAGTTGACTTTGTGGAACTTTCTCCCATCTCCCTACTGCATCTCTGGTGCTCAGCCACAGTGATCTTGGGGTTCTTCTTTACCTCTCTCACCAAGGCTCTTCTCCCTCGATTGCTCAGTTTGGCTGGACGGCCAGGTTTAGGAAGACTTCTGGTAGCCCCAAACTTCTTCCATTTAAGGATTATGGAGGCCACTGTGCTCTTAAGAACCTTGAGTAATGCAGAAATTCTTTTGTAACCTTGGCCAGATCTGTGCCTTGCCACAATTCTGTCTCTGAGCTCCTTGGGCAGTTCCTTTGAGCTCATGATTCTCATTTGGTCTGACATGCACTGTGAGCTGTGAGGTCTTATATAGACAGGTGTGTGCCTTTCCAAATCAAGTCCTATCAGTTTAATTAAACACAGCTGGACTCCAATGAAGGAGTAGAACCATCTCAAGGAGGATCACAAGGAAATGGACATCATGTGACTTAAATATGAGTGTCTGAGCAAAGCGTCTGAAAACTTATGACCATGTGATATTTCAGGGTCTTTTTGTTTGTTTTTTTATAAATTTGCAAAAATGTCTACATTTCTGTTTTTTTTCAGTCAAGATGGGGTGCAGAGTGTACTTTAATGAGAAAAAAATGAACTTTTTAGAATTTACCAAATGGCTGCAATGAAACAAAGAGTGAAAAATTTAAAGGGGTCTCAATACTTTCCGTACCCACTGTATATTACATTACTGATCCTGAGTTACATCCTGTATTATACTCCAGAGCTGCACTCACTATTCTGCTGGTGCAGTCACTGTGTACATACATTACATTACTGATCCTGAGTTACATCCTGTATTATACTCCAGAGCTGCACTCACTATTCTGCTGGTGCAGTCACTGTGTACATACATTACATTACTGATCCTGGGTTACATCCTGTATTATACTCCAGAGCTGCACTCACTATTCTGCTGGTGCAGTCACTGTGTACATACATTACATTACTGATCCTGAGTTACATCCTGTATTATACTCCAGAGCTGCACTCACTATTCTGCTGGTGCAGTCACTGTGTACATATATTACATTACTGATCCTGGGTTACATCCTGTATTATACTCCAGAGCTGCACTCACTATTCTGCTGGTGCAGTCACTGTGTACATACATTACATTACTGATCCTGAGTTACATCCTGTATTATACTCCAGAGCTGCACTCACTATTCTGCTGGTGCAGTCACTGTGTACATACATTACATTACTGATCCTGAGTTACATCCTGTATTATACTCCAGAGCTGCACTCACTATTCTGCTGGTGCAGTCACTGTGTACATACATTACATTACTGATCCTGGGTTACCTCCTGTATTATACTCCAGAGCTGCACTCACTATTCTGCTGGTGCAGTCACTGTGTACATACATTACATTACTGATCCTGAGTTACATCCTGTATTATACTCCAGAGCTGCACTCACTATTCTGCTGGTGCAGTCACTGTGTACATATATTACATTACTGATCCTGGGTTACATCCTGTATTATACTCCAGAGCTGCACTCACTATTCTGCTGGTGCAGTCACTGTGTACATACATTACATTACTGATCCTGAGTTACATCCTGTATTATACTCCAGAGCTGCACTCACTATTCTGCTGGTGCAGTCACTGTGTACATACATTACTGATCCTGTACTGATCCTGAGTTACATCATGTATTATACTCCAGAGCTGCACTCACTATAGTTTAAAGCATTGCCATGTACCAAGCTTTGCTAGCTTCATCCCGCCACCTTCTTTCAGGATCTTCCAACCTACTAAAAGGGAATCTATCACCAGGTTTTTGCTGGATAATCTGACAGCAGTATGATAGAGATGCAGAGAGCCTGATTCCAGTGATGTCACTTACAGGGCTGTGTGCTATATAGTTTCTAAACGATCAGTGTTTTATCAGCAAAAGATTATGACTGCAGGACTAGGTATCGTGTGCCAGGCAGTCCAGCTAATCTGTATAACTCCGCCCCCAGCACTGGTTGGCAGCTTGCTGATACTATACACAGGAAGCTGCCAATCAGAGGTGTGGGCGGAGTTATACACAGCTCAGAAGTCAGAGCACTGCTACATCTACAGCAGTGAAAACGGATTTTATCAAAACTGCAGCAAGCAGCGCAGTAAGTTACACATCCCTTGAATCAGGGTCTCCGCCCCTACATCATGCTGCCCTCAGATTACATAGTAAAAAACCTGATGACAGATTCCCTATAAATGATGTCTATGCATATATATAATATATTTGTACCTCTGTCACCGGTTATTATTGCTAATCTCCACTTCTGTCCCTTTTTCAGCCTCCTCAGTTACATTCAGTTTAGTAACCCCCAAGCCACAGAGAAACCTCCCGAAGCCTCCTCAGAAAGTAAAAGCCACCCTCGCCAGTATACCGGTAGGATCGTACGAGGCCACCTCTCCTTCCCCCTGTGGGCGCACCATCTCCCGCCCTGCGCCTTTGCTGCTGCGCGAAGAGACCCCAGAACCAAAGTAAGAAGCTTATAGATGGAAATGGATGCTGAGGACCCCCTACAGTGACAGTCCTAACAGTATGTCTGTGTATCAGGTACACATCAGAGTCTCGGGGGACGTCCATTGTCCGAGATGCTACAGTGGAGCAGTCGTCTTCCTCATCGAGCCCTTTTCCTGCCGCTCTGCCTCGAGAGCTTGCTCCAGGGAAACCAAGGTTGCCCGTTCCTGAGGAGCGACCGTCCCGAGAGATGTGGGCAAAGAATGTAACAGAGGAGAAGACCGTCGGGTCCCCTCTACAGAGCGGCGGAGCCTTTGGGATGTCTGATGTGAAGAGAGAACCTCCACCATCACCTACTGTCAAAAAGGAGTCACCGGTAAGTAGCCAGATCCCTGGTGGCAGTCACTTCTAGCTTAGATCTGTGCTATCCACGTCCAGCCAGAGTGGTCCGGGACCCCCTTTGGATTCCTTTCTTCATCATCCGTCTCCATGTAGTCAACAAATACCCAAGGGCCCCTTAATTGGCATAAAGGGATTGGTGTTGGAATAAGGATTTTTGACTTTGTGTATTGTCTTCTTCTCTCCCATACAGTATTCTACAGAATGGAAAGCTACCATACCAGAGAGCCGCCCTGACACCACTCCCACTCAGCTCACCCTTCCCCCACCTTCGTCCCCGGTGGCGTCCGCCTCCTCGGCTAGCGTTAGTGGGTCTCCTGGAGAGGCTGGCAGGTCCACGGGACCCTCTTCCGAGGTTCCCGACCGTAAAGATGTACCTGTGAAAAAGCCCAAGTTGCGTCCTCCGCCATTGAAGAAGACGTTTGAGTCTGTTGACAAGTGAGTCTTTGCTGTTGCATTCTCCATTATCTATCCATTTTTTATGTTTTAGGGTGAGGGGTCACATATCCTAAGCCGCTCATGTATCTCGCTCTAACACCAGCAGGGTCCTGTCGGACGTGGATTTTGAGGAACGTTTCGCTGAGCTTCCCGAGTTCAAGCCAGAGGAGGTGCTGCCTTCGCCCACCCTTCAGTCTCTCGCGACCTCCCCACGAGCGATCCTGGGCTCGTATCGCAAGAAACGTAAGAATTCTACTGGTATGTGCCCCCCCGTGTAGGAGGAGTACGATTAACGAGCCTCCTCTACCACCGGTGATTACATTGGGCAACTTTTTCTATTTTTTTTTTTTTTTGTAGATTTAGACTCCTCCACCGAGGATCCCACTTCTCCCAAGAGGAAGATGCGGAGACGTTCTAGCTGCAGCTCTGAACCAAACACCCCCAAAAGTGCCAAATGCGAGGGCGACATCTTCACCTTTGACAGAACAGGTAAGGTGCCCGTCCAAACCTCTGATGTCCATCTTCTCTCACACTTCTGATCTCCTGGATTATCTCGTTAAAGGGACGGAGGCAGACGACATGTTGGCGGAGCTGGAGTACGATAAAGTCCCCTACTCGTCTCTACGCCGGACCCTCGATCAGCGGCGAGCCTTGGTCATGCAGCTCTTTCAAGAGCACGGATTCTTTCCTTCTTGTGAGTAGCACAGGAATTACCGATAGTAATTAGTGCTAAAGGGTGGGTGACCAATAGAAACTATTTCAAGGGGTTGTCTAGAATTACAAAAGAAAGACAGCTGCTCTCCCCACCATCCATGTGATTTTACTCTCTTATGTCAGATTATCCCTTTATGGGATTGTCCGTCCATGGGGTTTCTGCTATGTAATCTGCTGGTAGGCACGTGGTAGGGGCCGAGAACCTGATTCCAGTGATGTATCACTTGCTGGTCTGCGTTCTGATAAAAAAAATCATAGAGCACGGAATGCTTAGCTGTGTATAACTCCGCCCACATCACTGATTGGCCGCTTTATGACAGAAGGCTGCCAATCAGTGTTGGGGGCGTGGTTGGACTAGGAGGCACGAGACACCTAGTCCTGTAGTGATAATCTCCTGCTGATAAAACACTGATTTTATTAAAACAGCCTAGTAAGTGATACATCGCTGGAATTGGGGTATCAGCCCCTACATCATGCTGCGCTCAGATTCCCTTTAACCCCTTAATAACATCTGACGTACTAATACGCGTCTGTGCCCTGGGACTTAAGAGCCAGACCCGTATTAGTACGTCATCGCGATCGCGCGCGCACACAGGCTGTGAGGGCGCGATCGCCGCCGGGTGTCAGCTGATTGTCACAGCTGACACCCGGTACTATGTGCAGGGAGCGGTCACGCACCGCTCCCAGCACATTAACCCCCGCGATGCTGCGATCGAAGTCGATCGCGGCATTGCGGGGGCAAGGGGAGGTGATCGGCGATACTCACCTCCTCTTGCGGCTTCCAGCGCAGTCTGCAAAGGCTTCCCGGGTGTTGCCATGACGACCCGATGTCGTCATGACAACATCCGGGTCACCAGAGAGCAGGAAGATTGCTTGGACATGCGCAGTGCATCTCCAAGCAATCTTCACACTGTGCACTTCTGACAGCCTTCATGGCATAGGGATGGTGCTCCATTCCTGTGCCATGCAGGCGATCAGAAAAAAAAAAGTGAAAGTCCCAGAGTGGGACAAAGTAATAAAGTGTATAAACTGTGTGAAAGTGGAAAAAAAAAAAAAAAATGTGCAAAAATATTATAAAAAAATAAAAAAAATAATACACCAAAAATAAAAATATAATGTACCCATCAATAAATATTATTATAAAAAAAAACAATAAAAGTACACATATTTGGTATCGCCGCGTCCGGAACAACCTGACCTATAAAACTGTCCCACTAGTTAACCCCTTCAGTGAACACGGTAAAAAAAAAAAAAAAAAAAACAAGCAAAAAACAATGCTTTATCACCATACCGCCAAACAAAAAGTGGAATAACACGCGATCAAAAAGACGCATATAAATAAAAATGATACCGCTGAAAACGTCATCTCGTCCCGCAAAAAACAAGCCGCCATATAGCTCCATCAGCCGAAAAATAAAAAAGTTATAGCTCTCAGAATAAAGCGATACTAAAAAATATTTTTTTCTATAAAATAGCTTTTATTGTGTATAAGCGCCAAAACATAGAAAAATGATACAAATGTGGTACCGCTGTAAACGTACTGACCCGAAGAGTAAAGCTGCCTCATCAATTTTACCACACGCGGAACAGAATAAAAAAAAAAAAAAAAAAAAAACAATTCCTGAATTGTTGGTTTTTGTTTATTCTGCCTCCCAAAAATCGGAATAGAAAGCGATCAAAAAATGTCACGTGCCTGAAAATGGCACCAATAACAACGTCAAGTCATCCCGCAAAAAACGAGCCGTCACATGACTGTCTGCCAAAATCTGGAAAAATTATAGCTCTCAAAATATGGCGATGCAAAAACTAGATTTTACAAAAAATGCGTCTTTTAGTGTGTGACAGCTGTCAGTCATAAAAACCCCATATGATTCTGGCATTGCTGTAATCACACCGACCCGAAGAATAAAGTCGTCTAATCACTTATACCGCACAAGGAACGGCGTCAAAAATAAACTCTTGAGTTAGGATTGGGCTAGGGTTAGGGCTGGGTTTGGGGCTAGGGTTGTGCTGGGGCTAGGGTTGTGCTGGGGCTAGGGTTGTGCTGGGGCTAGGGTTGTGCTGGGGCTAGGGTTGTGCTGGGGTTAGGGTTGTGCTGGGGCTAGGGTTGTGCTAGGGTTAGGGCTGGGGTTGGGATTTTTTTCAAAAGTAAGAAAAAAAGATGACGATATGGCGACTAGTGTTGAGAGCAAGTGCTCGCTACTTGAGTTTGCATCGGGTGCTCTGGTATGCATTTAGTATCGTGGGTATTTGAGTGACATGCTCGAGTCTCTGCCCCATATGCTTCGCGGCCAAAAAACTTTACGGGGATTGCCTGCCATGCACGAGCGATCCCCGCATGTTTTTTTTTGGGTGTATAATAACCGTGAAACATGCGGAGCAGGGACTCGAGCATGTCACTCGAGCACACGCTGTACATGGTGCATACCTGAGTACCCGATGCAAACTCAAGTAGCGAGCACTTGCGCTCAAGAATAATGACAACTTATTCAATATGATGACCTAATGTAAACAAATAATGTGCCGTACCTCTGGGTTCAAAATGTTCACTATACACCTTAATAAAATCTTTGAGGGGTATAGTTTCCAAAATGGGGACACTTGTGGGGGAGCTCCACTGTTTAGGCACATCACGGGCTCTCCAAACGCGACATGGTGTCCGCTAACAAATTGAATGGAAAATCGGCTCAAATTGTTAGCGGACGCCATGTTGCGTTTGGAGAGCCCCTGTGTGCCCAAACATTGGAGCTCCCCCACAAGTGACCCCATTTTGGAAACTAGACCCCCCAAGGCACCTATCTAGATGCATAGTGAGCACTTAGAACCCCCAGGTGCTTCACAAATTGATTCGTAAAAATGAAAAAGTGAAAATAAAACACTTTTTCATTTTTATGAATCAATTTGTGAAGCACCTGGGGTTCCAAGTGCTCACTATGAATCTAGATAGGTGCCTTGGGGGTCTAGTTTCCAAAATGGGGTCACTTGTGGGGGAGCTCCAATGTTTGGGCACACAGGGACTCTCTAAATGCAACATGGTATCCGCTAACAAATTGAATGGAAAATCGGCTCAAATTGTTAGCGGACACCACATTGCGTTTGGAGAGCCCCTCTGTGCCCAAACTTTGGAGCTCCCCCACAAGTGACCCCATTTTGGAAACTAGACCCCCCAAGGCACCTTTCTAGATGCATAGTGAGCACTTGGAACCCCCAGGTGCTTCACAAATTGATTTGTAAAAATGAAAAAGTGAAAAAAAAAACCACTTTTTCATTTTTATGAATCAATTTGTGAAGCACCTGGGGTTCCAAGTGCTCACTATGAATCTAGATAGGTGCCTTGGGGGGTCTAGTTTCCAAAATGGGGTCACACAGGGACTCTCCAAATGCAACATGATATCCGCTAACAAATTGTCGGCTCAAATTGTTAGCGGATATCATGTTGCATTTGGAGAGTCCCTGTGTGCCCAAACATTGGAGCTCCTCCACAAGTGACCCCATTTTGGAAACTAGACCCCCCAAGGCACCTATCTAGATGCATAGTGAGCACTTGGAACCCCTAGGTGCTTCACAAATTAATTCGTAAAAATGAAAAAGTGTTTTTTTTTTCACTTTTTCATTATTACGAATCAATTTGTGAAGCACCTGGGGGTTCCAAGTGCTCACTATGCATCTAGAAAGGTGCCTTGGGGGGTCTAGTTTCCAAAATGGGGTCACTTGTGGGGGAGCTCCAAAGTTTGGGCACAGAGGGGCTCTCCAAACGCAATGTGGCGTCCGCTAACAATTTGAGCCGATTTTCCATTCAATTTGTTAGCGGATACCATGTTGCATTTAGAGAGTCCCTGTGTGCCCAAACATTGGAGCTCCCCCACAAGTGACCCCATTTTGGAAACTAGAACCCCCAAGGCACCTATCTAGATGCATAGTGAGCACTTGGAACCCCTAGGTGCTTCACAAATTGATTCGTAAAAAAATGAAAAAGTGTTTTTTTTTTCACTTTTTCATTATTACGAATCAATTTGTGAAGCACCTGGGGGTTCCAAGTGCTCACTATGCATCTAGAAAGGTGCCTTGGGGGGTCTAGTTTCCAAAATGGGGTCACTTGTGGGGGAGCTCCAAAGTTTGGGCACAGAGGGGCTCTCCAAACGCAATGTGGTGTCCGCTAACAATTTGAGCCGATTTTCCATTCAATTTGTTAGCGGATACCATGTTGCATTTAGAGAGTCCCTGTGTGCCCAAACATTGGAGCTCCCCCACAAGTGACCCCATTTTGGAAACTAGACCCCCCAAGGCACCTATCTAGATTCATAGTGAGCACTTGGAACCCTCAGGTGCTTCACAAATTGATTCATAAAAATGAAAAAGTGTTTTTTTTTTTCACTTTTTCATTGTTACGAATCAATTTGTGAAGCACCTGGGGGTTCCAAGTGCTCACTATGCATCTAGAAAGGTGCCTTGGGGGGTCTAGTTTCCAAAATGGGGTCACTTGTGGGGGAGCTCCAAAGTTTGGGCACAGAGGGGCTCTCCAAACGCAATGTGGCGTCCGCTAACAATTTGAGCCGATTTTCCATTCAATTTGTTAGCGGATACCATGTTGCATTTAGAGAGTCCCTGTGTGCCCAAACATTGGAGCTCCCCCACAAGTGACCCCATTTTGGAAACTAGACCCCCCAAGGCACCTATCTAGATGCATAGTGAGCACTTGGAACCCCTAGGTGCTTCACAAATTGATTCGTAAAAAAATGAAAAAGTGTTTTTTTTTTCACTTTTTCATTATTACGAATCAATTTGTGAAGCACCTGGGGGTTCCAAGTGCTCACTATGCATCTAGAAAGGTGCCTTGGGGGGTCTAGTTTCCAAAATGGGGTCACTTGTGGGGGAGCTCCAAAGTTTGGGCACAGAGGGGCTCTCCAAACGCAATGTGGTGTCCGCTAACAATTTGAGCCGATTTTCCATTCAATTTGTTAGCGGATACCATGTTGCATTTAGAGAGTCCCTGTGTGCCCAAACATTGGAGCTCCCCCACAAGTGACCCCATTTTGGAAACTAGACCCCCCAAGGCACCTATCTAGATGCATAGTGAGCACTTGGAACCCTCAGGTGCTTCACAAATTGATTCATAAAAATGAAAAAGTGTTTTTTTTTTTCACTTTTTCATTGTTACGAATCAATTTGTGAAGCACCTGGGGGTTCCAAGTGCTCACTATGCATCTAGAAAGGTGCCTTGGGGGGTCTAGTTTCCAAAATGGGGTCACTTGTGGGGGAGCTCCAAAGTTTGGGCACACATGGGCTCTCCAAACACAACATGGCGTCCGTTAATTATTCAAGCAAATTTTACAATCAAAAAGTCAAATGGCGCTCCTTCCCTTCCGAGCCCTGCCGTGCGCCCAAACAGTATTTTTTCCCCAAATATTGGGTATCTGCGTGCCCAGGGGAAATTGCACAACAAATTTTGGGGTCCATTTTTTCTTGTTACCCCTGTGAAAATAAAAAAAATTGGGTCTAAAGTAACATTTTTGTGGAAAAAGTTAAATGTTCATTTTTTTCTTCCACATTCAAAAAATTCCTGTGAAGCACCTGAAGGGTTAATAAAGTTCTTGAATGTGGTTTTGAGCACCTTGAGGGCTGCAGTTTTTAGAATGGTGTCACTTTTGGGTATTTTCTGTCATAAAGACCTCTCAAAGTGACTTCAAATGTGATGTGGTCCCTAAAAAAATGGTTTTGTAAATTTTGTTGGAAAAATGAGAAATCGCTGGTCAACTTTTAACCCTTATAGCTCCCTAACAAAAAAAAATTTTGGTTCCAAAATTGTGCTGATGTAAAGTAGACATGTGGGAAATGTTATTTATTAACTCTTTTGTGTGACATATCGCTCTGATTTCAGGGCTTAAAAATTCAAATTTTGAAAATTGCAAAATTTTCAAAATTTTCGCCAAATTTCCGTTTTTTTCACAAATAAACGCAAGTGATATCGAAGAAATTTTTCCACAATCATGAAGTACAATATGTCACGAAAAAACAGTCTCAGAATCAGGGGGATCCGTTGAAGCGTTCCAGAGTAATTACCTCATAAAGTGACAGTGGTCAGAATTGTAAAAATTGGCCCGGTCATTAACGTGCAAACCACCCGCGGGGCTTAAGGGGTTAAAGAGCTAACCAGTTTTGAGTCCTTACGACTGTATTCTTTCTTCAGCTCAGTCCACTGCTGCCTTCCAGTCCCGCTATTCCGACATCTTCCCCACTAAGGTTTGTCTTCAACTAAAGATTCGGGAAGTGAGGCAGAAGATCATGCAGGCCGCAACACCGACCGAACACACCCAGTTCCTCGAGCATTCTTCTCCAAGCACCTCCGAGACCGGACCTTCGGAAATGCAGCCCCCGTCGCAGGATCATGCACTGCGGCCCACCGAGCTCCCTGATTCCACTTGGGAGGGAGGACAAGAACCACCTGATCCTTCAAGCAGCAGATGAGTCCTGAAGGGTGCTGGGGAGTCCTTGTGTATGGCCTCCTGACAAACTATGGGGTTGGGGGGATCTGCTCTTTCCCCTGCACCAGACTTTGCCCCTTCATTCTCAGACAATCCATTGGGGAAGGAAGGGGGGGGGGGTTCATCTATGGCACTTCTAGATCTCTTCTATGGACTCATAGTTGGGGACACCGAGAGGGTAAAGTTAGCCTTGTCCCGTGAATTTGGTGGGTAGCAGATGAGCAGGATTGTAACAGCAGGCGCGTAGTGATGTAGCAGAGTGATGTGGTGTCGTCATTAGCGTGTATGTTGGTGTAGCAGGTCAGTCCGACTAGACAGTGCGGTGGTCGGACGCGACCATATGATGGTCAAATGCGCGACTCCCGACAAGTGCCGTCGTGGGGGTTCAGAAAAAAAAAAATGCTATTTTCTTATGACACTTTAGTGAGAAGCAGCTGCACTATGGGGAGCTGTATAAATATATTATATATAATTATATATAGACCTTTTTATGCAAAAGACGAGCGATGATGTGAAAAAAAGAAAATCCTTCTGATCAGATCATCCGGAGCGAATGTCAATCGTCAGACGCTGCATATATATATATATATATATATATATCCACACGCTCCTATAGATACACATATATACACTATGTGTATGTCTGTATTGTACACGTGTGTGGATATATCTGGCAGGGTACAGACTGCACATTTAACATTTCATATGCTGATTTGTTTTCTTATTTTACCCCTTAAAAAAAAAAGTTACGGCAAACTTTTAAAACTTTTTTTTCTTCTTTGTGCAGTCTGAACCCTGCTGTATATAGATTATTTTTCTTTTCTCCAGTCTGCTGTATATGTGTATATATAGGGGAGTATACACCATTGGTATACCAGGATGCACATGTATACTGAGGGGCTGTATACTCTCCTCGCACACTTCTATATTCATAGAGGAACGGTCTGGGCTGGGGGGCGTCTGTGTGTGTGTGTGTATACAGCACGATCGGTGATACTATATGTATATTTGTATACAGCTGGTGGGGGGCAATGGCGCCATTTTTTTTTATTTATGCACATTACAAGAAGGTAAAATCAAGTCAGATTGCTGGGAGTACCACCATTTTATTATGATGTGTATTGGATCAGCCCCCCTCCATGTGATGTATTCTGAATTTAGGGGGGGTGTTGGCCTGCTAATTGCATTGCTATGAGTTTTCGATGCTGTATTCGTGTGGGTGACCCCCTCCCAAAACAAGTACTCGCGCCCCCCCCCCTTACCACCCAATAGTCCCGGTCCGTCTTTGCTTCACATCGAGGGTTAATCATGTCATGTCATAGACGCACATGAACTGCTTCAACGTGGCGCTACCCAAAAACCCCCGGAAGAATGAAGAAGAGGGAGACTGTCCCCCACAACCAGCGCCGCCACAGATCAGACGACATCTTGCGCTTCTATAATTTTTTTTTTTGGGTTTGTTCGGAGAGAGAGAAAGGACTGAGACAGAACAGACATGTTGATCATGTGCAATATTTCTTACTGTAATAAAGTAAAAAAAAAAAAAATATCTGAAATCACGTGTGCCATGCCTCGTTCAATACCCGGCAGCAGATTTATTTCGTCTGAAAAATTGAGAATTCTGGTCGCTCCTTGGTTCATTTTCATCACTTTTTCAATGGTTCCATTTTTTTAAGTTATTTTTAAGAGCCTCTAACACATACGAGGGGCGATCATTAAAGATTTCCCCTGACCCACTTCTATTTATCACAGGAGGCTGAAACTTCACAAGTGTAAATGATAGAAGTCTCTATAGGTTACGTGCCAATTTGTAACTCAGAACTGATAACGGTCTTGATTTTCCAGGTGCCGAAGTGGTGTGAGGTTTGATAATGGACCCAGTGGAATACAGAGCAGTCATCAAGTTCCTTTACTTGAAAGGAGACGTTCGATGAGATGAAAGAGGTTTATGGTGATGATTCCCCATCATATGATGTAATCAAGAACTGGTATCGTCAATTGAAATGTGGTGGGACTTCAAACAGCTCCAATTCCAGGGCGACCCCCCTCTGCTATTGATGAACACACCATCCAGCAAGTGGAGGTCGCCATTTTGGAAAATCGCCCCGTAACCATTCGCCACCTAGCCCAAAATATCAAGATTAGTGTGGGGTCCGTGGAAAAAATCATCCGAGACCATCTTCACATGCATAAGGTATCCACTCGCTGGGTTCCCCGGCTGCTCACACCTTTCCAGAAGCAGGAGCGAGTCAAATGCTCCCAGGCTCTATTGACGATGTGCCATGGAAATCAGGACTTTTTCAAGAGACTGATCACACAGGATGAAAGCTGGGTCCATCACTATGATCCTGAGACTAAAGTCCAGTCGATGCAATAAGAAGACTCACCGCCTCCAAAGAAGGCAACCCTCAGCAGGCAAGGTCATGCTCACAGTATTTTGGGACCAGCACGGAGTAGTATTGATGGATTTCCTAGCAAAGGGTACCATGATCACTGGGGCATACTATGCTTCACTGCTGCGGAAATTGCAGGAGGCCATCAAAACCAATAGACGTGGCATGCTCAACAAAGGTGTCCGCCTTCTGCAAGACAATGCACCAGTTCACAACTCACATGTTACCCAAATGGAAGCATGCTCCTGTGGCTTTGAAATTCTACCGCATCCCCCTTATTCACCCGAACTCGCCCCATCGGACTTCCACCTCTTTCCAAAAATGACGTTATTTTTGAAGGGCAAGCATTTTCCAGATGATGAGACTCTGATTTCCGAAGCCACAACGTGGCTTTTGAAGCAACCTGTCGACTTCTTCAAGCGAGGTGTTTACAGTTGCTTAAAGAGCTGAGAGAAGTGTGTTTCCCTAGGTGGCACCTATGTAGAGAAGGACTAATAACTGTGCCAAGTTTCATTGCTCT
Source organism: Phyllobates terribilis (assembly GCF_046119375.1). Classification (NCBI taxonomy): domain Eukaryota; kingdom Metazoa; phylum Chordata; class Amphibia; order Anura; family Dendrobatidae; genus Phyllobates; species Phyllobates terribilis. Next base: position 63,483,710 of record NW_027362772.1, on the reverse strand, counting down.
CAGTCCACAGGAAGTGGGTCAGGGGAAATCTTTAATGAACGCCCCTCATACGTGTCAAAACGTGGGCCAAATCTGGCCGGCAGGATGGTTTTATTTGACCCGCGACACCAGAACCACCACCCCTATGTGGGGCCCATTATTCTGTATGGAGGACTGTGTGGGGCCCATTATTCTATATGGAGGACTACAGTGGGTACGGAAAGTATTCAGACCCCTTTAAACTTTTAACTCTTTGTTCATTGCAGCCATTTGGTAAATTCTAAAGTTCATTTTTTTCTCATTAAAGTACACGCTGCACCCCATCTTGACTGAAAAAAAACAAATGTAGAAATTTTTGCAAATTTATTAAAGAAAAACTGAAATATCACATGGTCATAAGTATTCAGACCCTTTGCTCCGTATTGAGTAGAAGCACCCTTTTGAGCTAGTACAGCCGTGAGTCTTCTTGGGAATGATGCAACAGGTTTTTCACACCTGGATTTGGGAATCCTCTGCCATTCTTCCTTGCAGATCCTCTCCAGTTCCGTCAGGTTGGAAGGTGAACGTTGGTGGACAGCCATTTTCAGGTCTCCAGAGATGCTCAATTGGGTTTAGGTCAGAGCTCTGGCTGGGCCAGTCAAGAATGGTCACAGAGTTGTTCTGAAGTCACTCCTTTGTTATTTTAGCTGTGTGTTTAGGGTCATTGTCTTGTTGGAAGGTGAACCTTCGGCCAAGTCTGAGGTCCAGAGCACTCTGGAAGAGGTTTTCATCCAGGATATCTCTGTACTTGGCTGCATTCATGTTTCCTTCAATTGCAACCAGTCATCCTGTCCCTGCAGCTGAAAAACACCCCCATAGCATGATGCTGCCACCACCATGTTTCACTGTTGGGATTGTATTGGGCAGGTGATGAGCAGTGCCTGGTTTTCTCCACACATACCACTTAGCATTATCACCAAAAAGTTCTATCTTCATCTCATCAGACCAGAGAATCTTATTTCTCATAGTCTGGGAGTCCTTCATGTGTTTTTGAGCAAACTCTATGCAGGCTTTCATATGTCTTGCACTGAGGAGAGGCTTCCGTCTGGCCACTGCCATAAAGGCCCGACTGGTGGAGGCTGCAGTGATAGTTGACTTTGTGGAACTTTCTCCCATCTCCCTACTGCATCTCTGGAGCTCAGCCACAGTGATCTTGGGGTTCTTCTTTACTTCTCTCACCAAGGCTCTTCTCCCACGATTGCTCAGTTTGGCTGGACGGCCAGGTTTAGGAAGACTTCTGGTAGCCCCAAACTTCTTCCATTTAAGGATTATGGAGGCCACTGTGCTCTTAAGAACCTTGAGTAATGCAGAAATTCTTTTGTAACCTTGGCCAGATCTGTGCCTTGCCACAATTCTGTCTCTGAGCTCCTTGGGCAGTTCCTTTGAGCTCATGATTCTCATTTGGTCTGACATGCACTGTGCGCTGTGAGGTCTTATATAGACAGGTGTGTGCCTTTCCAAATCAAGTCCTATCAGTTTAATTAAACACAGCTGGACTCCAATGAAGGAGTAGACCCATCTCAAGGAGGATCACAAGTAAATGGACAGCATGTGACTTAAATATGAGTGTCTGAGCAAAGGGTCTGAATACTTATGACCATGTGATATTTCAGGGTTTTTTGTTTTTTTTTTTATAAATTTGCAAAAATTTCTACATTTCTGTTTTTTTTCAGTCAAGATGGGGTGCAGAGTGTACTTTAATGAGAAAAAAATGAACTTTTTAGAATTTACCAAATGGCTGCAATGAACAAAGAGTTAAAAGTTTAAAGGGGTCTGAATACTTTCTGTACCCACTGTATGTGGGGCCCATTATTCTGTGTGGGGCCCCATTATACTGCATACTTTGTTCAAGTTTTTCATTTTTGCCCGCTCTAATCTAATTTTTGAGCTCTTGCCCCCCACCCCAAAAAAAAATCTGACACTTTCTTATCTCATATCTTAGTGATGGCATATTGTTAGGGAATGTCATCAGCGTGCGTGGTATAGACTTCTGTTACCCCCCCCCCCTCCTCCAAGAACCTTCAAAAGTTACTTAAGTGTCTCAAGTGCATGAAGCCAATTGAGGTTTCACACCCATCAGGTCACCCCTTCATTTTCAGAAAGTGAGGATAGATTCTAATTTGAGGCTAGAATAGCCCTTTAATCAGGGTTCCCCAACTCCAGTCCTCAAGGGCCACCAACAGGCCATGTTTTCAGGATATCCTTAGCATTGCACAGGTATAATTCCATCACCTGCACAGGTAATAATTCATCACCTGTGCAATACTAAGGAAATCCTGAAAACATGGCCTGTTGGTGGCCCTTGAGGACTGGAGTTGGGGAACCCTACTATAAGTCACCTCTCCATACAGCTGTGGCCTTAACCTTGGAAAATATGAGTGGTCGTAACCATGGATACCTTACTTATGTCTTTTACCCCGTGTACAGGGCATTGCAGTAGCTTAATTATCCATGGTTACAACCACTAACAACAGTCACTATGAGTGGTTGTAACTAAGCTGCTGCAATGCCCTGTACAGAGGGTAAGCTACATAGCTAATCGGAAGAACTATACTACATTTCTAATTGGTATTTGCTAATATTATTGCATTTACTACATATTGGGATAGGATCTTTGAGATGAGAATACACCTTTAATGCAAAAACAAAAAAACAGCACCATCCACAGACTGAGCAATGTCACAACAGGTTTATTACACAGGTCGGAGAATCTTCACTTCTTAGTGTTGTGAACATACGGTTTGCTATATGGAGCGGAGGAGTAGTGGGGGGAAATCACAAGAAAACGAAATGTGCGCTACGTCTTCACTGAAGTATACAAAAAGAAGAAAAAAAGGTAATACTGTACAAAAGATATAAAAACAAAAAAAGGAAAAACAATACCGGGGGGCACGGGGTGGTCCGTCTGTCCTCTGCATAGGCAGTAACTATTACATAAAGGGGAGGCCAGGGGTAAATGCAGGAGAAGCTACCAAATTCCCTTTAACTAGATCTTTGGAGAAAGTATTCCTCAGAGGGGGAGCTCTCAAAGAATCTATAGCCCCCCCAAAAAAACCTGGAAGTTGATCACACAGGGCTATGTCTTAACTCTGCTGAGGGGCGGTTCCTCTGCTCTCCAGCAGTTGGAGTAGTGTTTTGTGCAGAATCTGGCATACGCGGGAGTATCCGAGCCGGCTAAGATGCAGGTAGTCATACATGTCGTGGTGGCTGATTGTGCCGTCTGAATGTACAAACCCGGGGTCCACGTCTAGAAGTTTTGCGTTGGGCGTTGACTGCAGGGCTACCACCAGCAGCTCGTTCACCCTCCTGTTCCTCTCCCGCAGAGGGTTGGGGTTTTTCCCTCGTGGCAACAAACCCTGTAAAATGGAACCAAAATACTAAAAAGGGAGGTCTCCAACAATACCGGAAAACGAAAATAAGGCAGCATCGGTGGCCCTTGGCTACTGCAAGTCCCATCGGCATCACTCACCAGCACGATGACCTTGGCTTGTGGTTGTCTCTGCTGCATGCACCGCACAATGGCTTGAATCCCCCCTGCGATCTGCTCGGCCGTGTGCCCCATGTTATATGTGCCCACCCAAAGCACGATGATCTGGTGGGGAAGTAACAGCTCCAATAAGTGATCGGATTCACTGGTGACCAGGAGTCTAATGTAATATTACAGTCGTGCCGACAGAACGCTGAGCTGTCAGCTCTCCGGCGATTGAGGATACAGTAAGAGAAAGCCTGAGAGTCCTGCTTCTCCCACCCACTCAGAGAAAGCCTGAGAGTCCTGCTTCTCCCACCCACTCATAGAGAAAGCCTGAGAGTCCTGCTTCTCCCACCCACTCATAGAGAAAGCCTGAGAGTCCTGCTTCTCCCACCCACTCATAGAGAAAGCCTGAGAGTCCTGCTTCTCCCACCCACTCATAGAGAAAGCCTGAGAGTCCTGCTTCTCCCACCCACTCATAGAGAAAGCCTGAGAGTCCTGCTTCTCCCACCCACTCATAGAGAAAGCCTGCGAGTCCTGCTTCTCCCACCCACTCATAGAGAAAGCCTGCGAGTCCTGCTTCTCCCACCCACTCATAGAGAAAGCCTGCGAGTCCTGCTTCTCCCACCCACTCATAGAGAAAGCCTGCGAGTCCTGCTTCTCCCACCCACTCATAGAGAAAGCCTGCGAGTCCTGCTTCTCCCACCCACTCATAGAGAAAGCCTGCGAGTCCTGCTTCTCCCACCCACTCATAGAAAAAGCCTGCGAGTCCTGCTTCTCCCACCCACTCATAGAAAAAGCCTGCGAGTCCTGCTTCCTCCACCCACTCATACAGAAAGCCTGCGAGTCCTGCTTCTCCCACCCACTCATAGAGAAAGCCTGCGAGTCCTGCTTCTCCCACCCACTCCCAGAGAAAGCCTACGAGTCCTGCTTCTCTCACCCACTCATAGAGAAAGCCTGAGAGTCCTGCTTCTCCCACCCACTCCTAGAGAAAGCCTGAGAGTCCTGCTTCTCTCACCCACTCCTAGAGAAAGCCTGAGAGTCCTACTTCTCCCACCCACTCAGAGAAAGCCTGCGAGTTCTGCTTCTCCCACCCACTCAGAGAAAGCCTGCGAGTCCTGCTTCGCCCACCCACTCAGAGAAAGCCTGCGAGTCCTGCTTCGCCCACCCACTCAGAGAAAGCTTTTGCGTTCTGCATCCCTCTCCCACTGACAAATTCTATAAGCCCTGCTCCTTCCCACTCACTCAAAGTATTCATGGGTTAATATCTAATTTTCCTGCAGATCAAAAGGTGATTATTACATTGTTTTGGAGGGTGAAGAGATAAAAAAAATGAGGGGTGCACATCTGTAAAGCGTACCCACAATTTGGATTTTTTTCTGAGAATACTTTATAGGGGCCAGAGCTCTAAATCCTCTGTTTACTACACATCCTGCATCCACCACTAGAGGGAGCTCACTGCGAGGGTTCATGTACTGTCTAATGGAAGCAACAACAATTATACAATTTGCTCCCCCTTGTGGCAGTAGTACAGAATTTATTTTACAGGACAAGTGATAAATGTAAAGATCACTGGTGACCTACCAACACTAAAACGTAAGGGGCTCAGAAAAAGCATGAGAATAGGGAAAATTCCCATTCCATTATAATCTATAAGGATTATTAAAATGATTGATCAAGGTGACAAATTAGAGACAATCCAGAATATAAAAGTTAAAAGAGTTCGGTGATTTACCTTTGGTTTGATGTGTTCCAGCTCCCCGTTTTCCAGTCTCCATAGGACGTGTTGGGTGCCATCACCCAGTCCCCCGAAGTTCAGGGCGTGTAGTGGAGAGAAGAGCTCCCTCCAGATCTGAGGATGAAGAAGAAGTCACGTAACAATAAGCACCCTAATAATAATTACCCTCTGTGATCAGAGCGTCCTCCAATCCTGGGCTGGGAAATACAGCTGGGCCGCGGTCACAAATCTCGTGGGTGCACTAACAGTACCAGCGATGTCATAGTGACCGCTGCCCATAATATACATTTTCAGCTATGGTCATTAAGTGGTTAAACATATTACTAGTCAGGCGGTGGCATTAAAAGGGGTTGTCTGCTCTTGCCCCACGTAGACGGCACAAGTCGCTGAGCCGTGTGATTGGCCGCAGAGCGTCGTCATCACTGCAGCCATATAAAACGGACCAGGGTACCGGCGGAAAAACTGAGCTAGACCCGGAGAGAGTAAGTAAAGACATGCATGAGCCTGGTGGAAGAGGAACGTAGACAACCCCTTTAATAAGTAGACAACCCAGCCTGGTACCGCCAAGAAGTACCTTGACCGCCGCTCCATTCATTCCCTATGGGCTTGGTGTGGGTCCCAAAGGTCGGTATCCTCTGGATAGTTGATAACCCCTATAATGTAACCCTGGGAATAAACCAGGGGTAAGCAACCTACGGCCCCAGGGCCAATGACCCCTTCTCGGGCCCCAGGGCAGATTCCTGGGGACCGTATTGCTCGGGCCACCAGTCCTTTAATCCCTTATTGCACTGTGAGCATGCATTGAAGGATTATATATCCTCCCGTGATGGACCTGCTCGAGCCCCGCAGCCTCCTCCCGCCGTGGACCTGCTCGAGCCCCGCAGCCTCCTCCCGCCGTGGACCTGCTCGAGCCCCGCAGCCTCCTCCCGCCGTGGACCTGCTCGAGCCCCGCAGCCTCCTCCCGCCGTGGACCTGCTCGAGCCCCGCAGCCTCCTCTCGCCGTGGACTTGCTCGAGCCCCGCAGCCTCCTCCCGCCGTGGACCTGCTCGAGCCCCGCAGCCTCCTCCCGCCGTGGACCTGCTCGAGCCCCGCAGCCTCCTCCCGCCGTGGACCTGCTCGAGCCCCGCAGCCTCCTCCCGCCGTGGACCTGCTCGAGCCCCGCAGCCTCCTCCCGCCGTGGACCGTCTCGAGCCCCGCTGTCCCCTCCCGCCGTGGACCTGCTCGAGCCCCGCTGTCCCCTCCCGCCGTGGACCTGCTCGAGCCCCGCTGTCCCCTCCCGCCATGGACCTGCTCGAGCCCCGCTGTCTCCTCCCACCATGGACCTGCTCGAGCCCCGCAGTCCCCTCCCACCATGGACCCGCCCGAGCCCCGCTGTCTCCTCCCACAATGTACGTGCTCGACCCCCCCAGTCCCCTCCTGCGATATACCTGCTCGAGCCCTGCAGTCTCCTCCCGTGGTGTCCTGCTCGAGCCCCGCAGTCTCCTCCCGCCATGGACCTGCCCGAGCCCCGCTGTCCCCCTCCCGCCATGGACCTGCCCGAGCCCCGCTGTCCCCCTCCCGCCATGGACCTGCCCGAGCCCCGCTGTCCCCCTCCCGCCATGGACCTGCCCGAGCCCCGCAGTCCCCTCCCGCCATGGACCTGCCCGAGCCCCGCAGTCCCCTCCCGCCATGGACCTGCCCGAGCCCCACTGTCTACTCCCGCGATGTACGTGCTCGACCCCCCCCCCCAGTCCCCTCCCGCGATATACCTGCTCGAGCCCCGCAGTCTCCTCCCGTGATGTACCTGCTCGAGCCCCGCAGTCTCCTCCCGTGATGTACCTGCTCGAGCCCCGCAGTCTCTTCCCGTGATGTACCTGCTCGAGCCCCAAAGTTTCCTATGTGATGTCTCCATCGTCTCTTATGTGATGTATATGCTCCACAGTCTTTTATGTGATGTATATGCTGCAGCCTCAGCGTCTCCTATGTGATGTATATGCTGCAGACCTCCGACTGCTTGTGCTCTATGTAACGAGAGCAGTGGTGGATTTCCCATTGTGAGGAAACCTGCAGTGTAATCTATATCTGTGTTCTTAATTTACTGCTGCGAGTTCTTTACAAAACTTATCACATTGTCCCCCGGGTTCTCACCTCCAGCTGGTGCAGCAGTTGCAGGTTGGAGTCACCAATGAAGACGACCTCGGGCTCCTTGTCTTTGCTGCTGGCCACAAAGTGATTGTGCTGAAACACAAACAAGAGTACAACTGAAAATGATCCGATCTGGCTTTTTCCAACAGAAAATATCTGCCCCTGTAAAATCCACAATTCTCTCTGTGGATTTTATGCGACCTGTAAAATCCAAAATTCTCTCTGCGGATTTTATGCGCACGGTAAAATCCATAAAATCTAAACACTTTGTTCTGTCTGGTTTTATGGATCACACAGGACAGATAAGGCATTTTTTTTGCAGTTTCTCCCGCTGTGGGGACTACAACTCCCAGCTTTGCAGGATACGGCCGGGTCCTGGGGAAAATAAGAAGTCTGTTCCTGTACGATTGCAGGTTTTGGCAGTCAAAGTCACTAATCCATGGCCCAGAGAACCACCTCCTGCTTCCCGGTATTATGGGGTTGTAGTTTTGCAACAGCTGTTGGGTGTAGTAGTAGTAGTAGTAAAGGATCGGTACTGACCACGGACATCCAGCGCCCATCCCCCTGCACGTCATTCGCAGGGGTGGGGACCGCAGCGGGGTTCTTGTCGCCGTCACACATCGTGTCCTAGAGGAAGAAAAAGAGAGAGAACATTGTCCATGATGGGAGTTGTAGTTTCGTCGGCTCACAATGATGCGAAAGTCCCAATATTCAATAGCAGACCGACGCGGTGATGTCAACGGGGGCCGTAGCAGACCGACGCAGTGATGTCAACGGGGGCCGTAGCAGACCGACGCAGTGATGTCAACGGGGGCCGTAGCAGACCGACGCAGTGATGTCAACGGGGGCCGTAGCAGACCGACGCAGTGATGTCAACGGGGGCCGTAGCAGACCGACGCAGTGATGTCAACGGGGGCCGTAGCAGATCGACGCAGTGATGTCAACGGGGGCCGTAGCAGACCGACGCAGTGATGTCAACGGGGGCCGTAGCAGACCGACGCAGTGATGTCAACGGGGGCCGCCGATGGCTGACTGTACATCCCGAGAGGGAGTATTACATGATGTAAATGGCCTACCACATTATAAAATTGGGGGGGGGGGGGCGGTCAAGTCTCCCCTTCGAGGGGGTCTCCTTTAATAAAATCTGCACAATTAACCCTTCCCACCAGCAGCGTCCTGAGATCTGATGATGCTTCTATCCCCAAAAAGTTTTTTTTTAACCAAAATTTCTGAAAGCAAAAGCACAAAAAAGAAAAAAATGGCGGGGAAGGGGGTAAACTGAAGCAAAGGGAAAGCAGGGCCGTTGCCCATAGCAACCAAGCTGCAAAAATGAAAGCTGGAATGTGATTGGTTGCTACGGCCAGCTGCTGCACTCTGCCTTGGCGAACACATGTAGCAAGTTAGGTGCACAGCCCCCCTCATACAGTGTCCCGGCCGGCAGCCCCCCACACAGCGCCGGCGATGCGACTCCTCTGCACCTCACCTGCTCTTCCCTTCTTCCACTGTCTCCAGCAGGAATCCTCCCTCCTGGGCCGCACCACCCTGCAAATACTTGCGGGGGAGCCCCCTCTGACAAATCGCTCTTCCCAGGACTACCAAGTCGGCAACTATCAATTCTCCCCCCCTTCTGTTATCTGCCGAATGGATTTGTCCAGGAAGTAGCTCTATCAATGCGGAAATGAAAACTTTACGCTCCCCTATAAATTGCAATGGAACAGCCCAGTCTTTACTTTCAGATTGAACCACGATTGCCTGCAGAGGGGTGATCATTTTTTCCCCCTATGTTGCTTTGTTATGAGCCAGTCTCACCATTTTGAGATGCAAACTCGACGAGACCAAGTGGCACAAGCAGGGGGGTAAACTGGATAGACAGTTTCGGTGGTGGCGTAGAGCGCTAGAGCCGGGGGGTCCTGCTTCCCCGCGCCATATTGTTTCTGGAGACCGTTATTCCAGACGTAGGTATAATAATGTGTGACATAATAATGGTATTACAGCCCTCTGTGATAGTGGACGGTTTAGTAACATGGGTGTGAGGCTGTTTTCTGTTGCACCAGAGAATTATTATATTTTAAAGCAACATTTTTCTATATTTTCATGTTGTTTAGTCACAGAAGCTGTATTGCATATAGTTTGCACTGCAGACGGGCACCTGCTCCTGGAGGCCACATGTACGGCGGCGGCGTGTAGGGTGAGGGCATAAATGGGGTCTGACACATGAAAGTCCCTCCCATCATCAGACAGGGCCCCACTGATCACATAGAGGGCCCCTACACACTAGATCTCAGTGGGACCCACTAATGCATATGGGGGAACGAAGGATCGGCCCTGTAACTTGCAGCACGTGGACCCCAGGGGTCTTTAATACTATTGGTCTTTGCATATTAGAGGAACCCCCCCTAGACTCCAGGCAGCCCCTGCACCCAGTATAGTTAGGTGGGAGCTATACGTCCCCATACACATGCACGCTCGTCCCGAGTGTGCGCCCACCTCCCCCATACACATGCACGCTCGTCCCGAGTGTGCGCCCACCTCCCCCATACACATGCACGCTCATCCCGAGTGCACCCACCTCCCCCATACACATGCACGCTCGTCCCGAGTGTGCACCCACCTCCCCCATACACATGCACGCTCATCCCGAGTGCACCCACCTCCCCCATACACATGCACGCTCGTCCCGAGTGTGCGCCCACCTCCCCCATACACATGCACGCTCATCCCGAGTGCACCCACCTCCCCCATACACATGCACGCTCGTCCCGAGTGTGCACCCACCTCCCCCATACACATGCACGCTCATCCCGAGTGCACCCACCTCCCCCATACACATGCACGGTCGTCCCGAGTGTGCGCCCACCTCCCCCATACACATGCACGCTCATCCCGAGTGCACCCACCTCCTCCATACACATGCACGCTCGTCCCGAGTGTGCGCCCACCTCCCCCATACACATGCACGCTCATCCCGAGTGCACCCACCTCCCCCATACACATGCACGCTCGTCCCGAGTGTGCAGCCACCTCCCCCATGCACATGCACATGCACGCTCATCCCGAGTGTGCACCCACCTCCCCCATACACATGCACGCTCGTCCCGAGTGTGCGCCCACCTCCCCCATACACATGCATGCTCGTCCTGAGTGTGCGCCCACCTCCCCCATACACATGCATGCTCGTCCTGAGTGTGCACCCACCTCCCCCATACACATGCACGCTCACCCCGAGTGCACCCACCTCCCCCATACACATGCACGCTCGTCCCGAGTGTGCACCCACCTCCCCCATAAACATGCACGCTCATCCCGAGTGCACCCACCTCCCCCATACACATGCACGCTCATCCTGAGTGTGTGCCCACCTCCCCCTTACACATGAATGCTCATCCTGAGTGTGCACCCTCCTTCTGCATACACATGCACGCTCCTCCTGAGTGTACACCCACCTCCCCCATACACATGCACGCTCATCCTGAGTGTGCACCTACCTCCCCCATACACATGAATGATCATCCTGAGTGTGCACCTACCTCCCCCATACACATGCACGCTCACCCTGAGTGTACACCCACCTCCCCCTTACACATGAATGCTCATCCTGAGTGTGCACCTTCCTACCCCATACACATGAATGCTCATCCCGAGTTTACACATGTTCCCAAGGGAGAGGAAACATAATGGTGATACATCCCCATTGAGAGCAAAAGGATCAGGCATGTTGACATCCAACAGCCCCATCTTTATTTCCTCAGCAGCTACCATCGATGGGTGTCCATTCACATTAGATGCAAAAATCACAAACATTTATGGCCTGCTGACCACCAGGACCTACCTTAGATCCCAAAACAGTCCCATGGCCTCATTTTGCAGCATTAATACTCTATGTTAAAGGGATTTTCCAGTGTCAGAGGGAACCCCCTTCCTCCAGGCTGCAGTGCTTTACTCACCCTCCCAGGATCCAGAGTCAAGTCTACACCACTGTGTCTATTATTTTTTGCAGAGCTGACGTCACCTAGACAGCACTGCAGTCTATCAGTTATTGGCTGCAGCGATGTTGACGTGTTGTCAGCACTACAGACAATATAACACATCAGGAGCAGCGGCGGAGACTCCGTGTAGGACCAGGGGAGGGTGAGTAAAGACATTTTTTGGGAAAAGGGGGTTTTCAAAACCCTTTAAAGACTTTGTGAGAGATTGCAACAGGTGAGCGTGCATAGTAAAGTGTCCATGCTTGCACACTAGAGATAGTTTTCAGTTTACAAATGGGTATAAAGTGCAGTTTTCCAGGCAAGTGTCAATATTAATCCGGTTTCCAATGTAGGTGATGATGTCTCGAGACCACCATAGTCACAGCGATCCAAAGCTTCCTCCGAGCCTGGGACCAATTACCAGTTCAGGTAACTTGATGAAGATCAATGATTGTAAAACTAATAATAAACACCTAAAAGTCAAGAGACGAAAAACGAAGAAAGAGCTGAACAATGCAAAATTCAAGTCACATACTGAAATCTTCAAGAAGAAGACATTCCCCCAAGGAGTCCTGCCAAGGAACAACATGGTCGGGAAAATGGTTTCTCAATCCGAAATGAAAGGCGCGTGTAACTCTAGACAAGTGTTCATTACGGAAAACCGCCTGACCCATCACCAAGGGATCTTCAATCATGAGATCAAATCTATTGACATTGGGAGAATTGTAAACCAGACAAACAAGGTGGATCTATCAAAGACTGGCACTGCCCACCCCAGAGGAAGGACATCTCAAAGCCAGGGGCAACCCTGTTTAGGCCTTTTTCCAACACCAGAATTAAAAAATCAAGATGTACATTCCTCTCAAAAAGAGCATTCACCTGAAATACCAGCCCGTATATCTGCGCCTACACGGTGCAACCAGGAAGACAATGAGCCCACCTCGTACAACCAGCAAGACCAAGAGCGTGCCTCGTTCAACCAGCAGGACCATGAGCGTGCCTCGTGCAACCAGCAAGACCATGAGCGTGCCTCGTGCAACCAGCAAGACCATGAGCGTGCCTCGTGCAGCCAGCAAGACCATGAGCGTGCCTCGTGCAGCCAGCAAGGCAATGAGCGTACCTCGTGCAACCAGCAAGGCCATGAGCGTGCCTTGTGCAACCAGCAAGGCCATGAGCGTGCCTCATGCAACCAGCGAGGCCATGAGCGTGCCTCGTGCAACCAGCGAGGCCATGAGAGTGCCTCATGCAACCAGCGAGGCCATGAGCATGCCTCGTGCAACCAGCAAGACCAAGAGCGTGCCTCGTGCAACCAGCAGGACCATGAACGTGCCTCGTGCAACCAGCAAGGCTCTGAGCGTGCCTCGTGCAACCAGCAAGGCTCTGAGCATGCCTCGTGCAACCAGCAAGGCTATGAGCGTGCCTCGTGCAACCAGCAAGACCATGAGCGTGCCTCGTGCAACCAGCAAAACCATGAGCGTGCCTTGTGCAACCAGCAAGACCATGAGCATGCCTCGTGCAACCAGCAAGACCATGAGCCCACCTCGTACAACCAGCAAGACCAAGAGCGTGCCTCGTGCAACCATCAGGACCATGAACGTGCCTCGTGCAACCAGCAAGGCTATGAGCGTGCCTCGTGCAACCAGCAAGGCTATGAGCGTGCCTCGTGCAACCAGCAAGGTTATGAGCGTGCCTCGTGCAACCAGCAAGGCTATGAGCGTGCCTCGTGCAACCAGCAAGACCATGAGCGTGCCTCGTGCAACCAGCAAGACCATGAGCGTGCCTCGTGCAACCAGCAAGACCATGAGCGTGCCTCGTGCAACCAGCAAGACCATGAGCGTGCCTCGTGCAGCCAGCAAGACCATGAGCGTGCCTCGTGCAGCCAGCAAGACTATGAGCGTGCCTCGTGCAACCAGCAAGGCCATGAGCGTGCCTCGGGCAACCAGCGAGGCCATGAGCGTGCCTCGTGCAACCAGCGAGGCCATGAGCGTGCCTCGTGCAACCAGCGAGGCCATGAGTGTGCCTCGTGCAACCAGCGAGGCCATGAGCGTTCCTCGTGCAACCAGCAAGGCCATGAGCGTGTCTCGTGCAACCAGCAAAACCATGAGCGTGCCTCGTGCAAACAGCAAGACCATGAGCGTGCCTCGTGCAACCAGCAAGATCATGAGTGTGCCTCGGGCAATCAGCAAGACCATGAGTATTGCTTGTACAACCAGCAAGACCGTAAGCGTACCTCAGGCATCCAACAAGACCATGAGCGTGCTTCAGGCAACCAGCAAGACCATGAGTATTCCATGTACAACCATCAAGACCGTAAACGTACTTCGGGCAACCAAAAAGACCATCAACGTGCCTCGGGCAAACAGCAAGATCATCAGCGTATCTCGGGCATCCAGCAAGACATTAAGTCTATTTGGTTCAACCAGCAAGACCAAGTTTCTGCATTTTGCAACCATCTAGGCAAGGAAATACAAAAGTGCCAGTCATGCCCTCAAGAACAGGACCAAGCTAACCAAGGTTGTGAAACCACAATGTCTCCTTTGAGAAATCAACCAACGCCAGTTCTGGAGGCAGCCAAGGACATCATGAACATGCTGAATGCACACTCGCTTTTTCCCGGCCGCAACCTGATAAGTGAGACCCGACAAGCTATACTCGAGAAAGTGAGACGCCTACGTGATACCAAGCCTCCTCCATCTGATATTCCTGTACAGAGAAATCCTGACGACAACCAGACAGGTAAGGTCAATGTGTAGCACTAAATAGTTGTGTCCTAGCTAGAGATGAGTGAATCCGAACTTAAAAGTTCCGTGTTCGTACCAGACAGTTAGTGTCCAGTGCTAAACACCGAACACAGACTTCTCATGGAAGTCCGTTGTAATGTTCGGAGTTCCGAGGGAAAGGAGAGAGAGAATTTTACAGCTAAAAAGTTTGGGTCCCCATTGGTTTCAATGGGTTTCGGGTACTGGTTCAAGTTCGAGTACACTTCTGGTATCCAAACTGAACTTTGGAATAAAGTTTGGGTCAGGTACCAGAACCTGAACTTCCGTGGGTCCGCTCATCCCTAGTCCAAGTTCTAGAAAGCAGCTTCATCATTTCCATATAGATCAAGCTGAGGAGCTAAGACCACTCCATACAGCATGGGTGCCAGCTGTGTTATACAGCCAGCACCTAAGAGTAACTGCTGCTCTGATCTCAAAAGTTTAACCCCTTAGATGCTACTGCTAGCCATGATAGTAGCATTTAACAGGGGTCTCTTCCAACTCCTGCCAGTCCCCCTTGAAAGCGTTACCGTCGCAGCCAGGAGACTGCTGCCTAAAACTGAAAGAAAAATCAAAATGACAGAATTGCTGTTTTTTTTGTTTTTGGTGACTTCACCTCCCCCCCAAAAAAAGTGGAAATAAAAGAGAACAAGAAGTTATGTGGACCCCAAAATTGTATCAATACAAACTACAGTTCATCTCCCGCAAAACAAAAAGCAAAGGCTTGAAAAAGAAAATTATTTTTGCAAATTTTAAGTAAGAAAACAAAACATATACAGTGAAGGAAATAAGTATTTGATCCCTTGCTGTTTTTGTAAGTTTGCCCACTGACAAAGACATGAAGAGTCTATAATTTTAAGGGTAGGTTAATTTTAACATTGAGAGATAGAATATCCAAAAATAAATCAAATGCGCACATGTCAGGAGGAGTTTTGGTCCACTCCTTGCAGATCATCTCTAAATCATTAAGATTTTGAGGCTGTCGTTTGGCAACTCGGAGCTTCAACTCATAAGTTTTCCATGGGATTAAGGTATGGAGACTGGCTAGGCAACTCCCTGACCTTACTGTGATTCTTTTTGAGCCTCTCCTTTGTTGCCTTGGCTGTATGTTTTGGGTCATTGTCTTACTGGAAGACCCAGCCACGACCCATCTTCAATGCTCTTACTGAGGGAAGGAGGTTGTTGGCCAAAATCTTGCGATACATGACCCCATCCATCTTCCCTTCAGTACCGTGCAGTCGACCTGTCCCCTTTGCAGAAAAGCACCCCCAAAGTATAATGTTTCCCCCACCATGCTTCACGGTTGGGATGATGACCTTAGGGTTGTACTCATTCTTCTTCCTCCAAACACGGCGAGTTAAGTTAATGCCAAAGGGCTCAATTTTTGTCTCATCTGACCACAGCACCGTCTCCCAATAACTCACAGAATCATCCAGGTGTTCATTGGCAAACTTCAGACGGGCCTGCACATGTGCCTTCTTGAGCAGGGGGACCTTGCGGGCACTGCAGGATTTTAAACCTTTAAGGCGTAATGTGTTTCCAATGGTTTTCTTGGTGACTGTGGACCCAGCTGCCTTGAGATCATTAACAAGTTCCCCCCGTGTAGTTTTAGGCTGATCTCTCACCTTCCTCATGATCAAGGATACCCCATGAGGTGAGATTTTGCATGGTGCCCCAGATCGATGTCGATTGACAGTCATTTTGTATTTCTTCCATTTTCTTACCATTGCACCAACAGTTGTCTCCTTCTCACCCAGCGTCTTACTTATGGTTTTGTAGCCCATTCCAGCTTTGTGCAGGTCTATGATCTTGTCCCTGACATCATTAGAAAGCTTTTTGGTCTTGCCCATGTTGTAGAGGTTAGAGTCTGACTGATTAATTGAGTCTGTGGACAGGAGTCTTTTCTACAGGTGACTATGTTAGACAGCTGTCTTTAATGCAGGTAACAAGTTGATTAGGGGCGTCCAACTGGTCTGTAGGAGCCAGAACTCATAATGGTTTGTATGGGATCAAATACGTATTTCTCACTGCAAAATGCAAAAGAAAAATTCTAATTTATACAATGTGATTTTCTTGATTTTTTTTGGGGGGGGGATATTCTATCTCTCAATGTTAAAATTATCATACCCTTAAAATTATAGACTGTTCATGTCCTTGTCAGTGGGCAAACTTACAAAAACAGCAAGGGATCAAATAATTATTTCTTTTACTGTATCTATAAATTTTCTATCACCATAACTTTAATGACCCACAGAAAAAAAGTTACCAGGTTATCTCATAAAAACAAGAACCAAGAAACAATGGCAGACTTGCTGTTTTTTTTTCTTTTATACTCAATTCCATCCCAGTTGGAACTTCTTCCAATTTTTTTTCCAGTACATCGTATAGTAAAATGAACAGTGTCATTGTCGACGTGGAAAAAAAAAGAAAAAAAAATTATGGCTTTTTGGAGGAAAAAAAACAAAAGCACAAAATAAAAGATCTTGGACCAAATGAAGCTGAAATTTACATTAAAGGCCGCACTCAGCAGACTGGGACCTGATGTTACTTTTGACTTATTGGGAAAAGATTCGGCTTGGAGGGGGAGGACGAGAATTATATGTGAAAGAGATGAAGTGAGAAGACAAAAAGACAACTATAGAAATTACCAACGAAGCGCGAAGACCCCAGAAGAAGACCGTATGTGGTGAAGAACCGCGAATAATTGGGTCCTTATCCTCATCGTGCCCTACAAGCTCCCAGCTGGGTGTCATGGGCTGCGGGCGAGAAGTAGGTCACTTTGATTGCACAGCTACTTAACGACTTCGAATGCAGAGACCTGCAGCGAGCGAGCAGCTATTTCTGAGCAATCGTGAGCAATTTTCTCCAGCAATTTACCTAAAATATTGCTATAATTGGGGCAGCTGCAACCTTCTGATATGGAAATCCCGGCAGGTCGCTAGAACACGGGCCCCGAAACGCCAACGACAATATCCTCCACATTAATATTTGATTTCAATAGATCCTATCATTTTAATCTACTTTACAGCCTGGGCCAAGAAAACCACCAGGGTGAGAAAGCTGACATTTTTTAACCCTTCCCATTGGTCACTAGGCGGTTAAAAAGCCTTAAAAAGGCTCTGAGGTTTTTGGGTTTTGTTAACGTTTTTTACATGCATTTTTTTCCCATAGAAAAGCCTATGGAAAAAAATGATATCAAAAGAATGGCACGCTTGCTTTTGGGGAAAAAATTATCTGGACCCTTAAAACCTACTTATTTGCAGTGCATATGACATTTTCCAATTTTGCAGTGAAAAATGGTGTAAAAATAGGCTACAAAAATCTGGAATTTTTGCAACAAAAAAAACACTCCAATAAATATATTTGTAGAAGGAGAAATGCTAGTATTGTTACCCTATTGACTCTCCAAAGTGGTGTAAAAATAGGCTAGAAAAAAGCACAACTAAAATATGTTGTTAAAAGGAGGGCTGCTGTTTAGATCAGTGTGATGCCCTTTAAAAGAGGGAGATTTAGGGGAGGTAAAAAAAAAGTTCCATCTGCAAACTTTTTGTTGTTTCTACGGAGTCAGGGCTGCGAGAAAGTGCGACATGTGAACTTCGCTACGCCGCTTATCTTTTCTCACTTCTATCATTTCATCTTTGGTGCTGCTGTTTCAGTGACCCCTAGTGGTTACAGAGGGGCTTACACATCTCGTGCATGAAGCTCAGCAATGAGGGTCATTCCCGGGTAGTGGGACGCTATAATTTATCATCTTCTGTTCTACAGTTCATTTACTGAAGTGACTTTACAGAGCGGATGAAATGTTATCGCTTCATGAAGAGATCCTTTAAATCACTTCTTAGGTGCAACGCTATAAACTGCATGAGACATGCTACAATTGCTCACCAGGTGGCGCTGTTTGTAATGAAACCTCACATGCTGCATCCTCCAAACTTTGTTTCTCAGAACTTTGCATTTAACGAGAATCTTTCATTAAAAGCAAAACCGCCTGATGCCTGTTTTCCATTCGTAGATTTTCAGTCTGTAGTGATGAACTCCTAAGAAGCACTGAGTTCAGTGACAAGGCGCCCTGTCTGTTTTGCCAGCCAACACATTTGGGACTTTAACGGCCCTAAAAAATTTTCTTAGGAGGGCTATCAAAATAATTGCTTTAATTTCTTTCTTTTTTTATTTGAGGTAAAATCATTTCACTGTCAAAGTTTTTCTTCTTTAAATGTGTTAAATGATACTTAAAATAGAAGGTTAGAACAGGGTCTCTATTATTTCGATCATTTAGATATTCAATACACTGTGTGCAGAATTATTAGGCAAATGAGTATTTTGATCACTTTGGTACTTTTTATACATGTTGTCCTACTCCAAGCTGCATAGGCTTGAGAGCCAACTACCAATTAAGTAAATCTGGTGATGTGTATCTCTGTAATGAGGAGGGGTGTTGACTAATAACATCAACACCCTATATAAGGTGTTAAGGTGTGCTTAATTATTAGGCAACTTCATTTCCTTTGGCAAAATGGGTCAGAAGAGAGATTTGTTTGGCTCTGAAAAGTCCAAAATTGTGAGATGTCTTGCAGAGGGATGCAGCAGTCTTGAAATTTCCAAACTTTTGAAGCGTGATCACCGAACAATCAAGCGTTTCATGGCAAATAGCTAATAGGGTCGCAAGAAGCGTGTTGGCCAAAAAAGGCACAAAATAACTGCCCATGAATTGAGGAAAATCAAGCGTGAAGCTGCCAAGATGCCATTCACCACCAGTTTTGCCATATTTCATAGCTGCAACGTTACTGGAGTATCAAAAAGCACAAGGTGTGCGATACTCAGGGACATGGCCAAGGTAAGGAAGGCTGAAAAACGACCACCTCTGAACAAGAAACATAAGATAAAACGTCAAGAATGGGCCAAGAAATATCTTAAGACTGATTTTTCAAAGGTTTTATGGACTGATGAAATGAGAGTGACTCTTGATGGGCCAGATGGATGGGCCAGAGGCTGGATCAGTAAAGAGCAGAGAGCTCCACTCCGACTCAGACGCCAGCAAGGTGGAGGTGGGGTACTGGTATGGGCTGGTATCATCAAAGATGAACTTGTGGGACCTTTTCAGGTTTAGGATGGAGTGAAGCTCAACTCCCAGACCTACTGCCAGCTTCTGGAAGATAACTTCTTCAAGCAGTGGTACAGGAAGAAGTCGGTATCGTTCAAGAAAAACATGATTTTCATACAGGACAATGCTCCATCACATGCATCCAACTACTCCACAGCATGGCTGGCCAGTAAAGGTGTAAAAGAAGAAAAAATAATGACATAGTGCCCTTGTTCACCTGATCTGAACCCCATAGAGAACCTGTGGTCCATCATAAAATGTGAGATCTACAGGGAGGGAAAACAGTACACCTCTCGGAGCAGTGTCTGGGAGGCTGTGGTGGCTGCTGCACGCAATGTTGATCGAAAACAGATCAAGCAACTGACAGAATCTATGGATGGAAGGCTGTTGAGTGTCATCATAAAGAAAGGTGGCTATATTGATCACTCATTTTTTGGGGTTTTTGTTTTTGCATGTCAGAAATGTTTATTTCTAAATTTTGTGCACTGATATTGGTTTACCTGGTGAATATAAACAAGTGAGATGGGATTATATTTGGTTTTTAATAAGTTGCCTAATAATTCGGCACAGTAATAGTTACCCGCACAAACAGATATCCTCCTAAGATAGCCAAATCTAAAAAAAAAACACTCCAACTTCCAAAAATATTAAGCTTGGATATTTATGAGTCTTTTGGGTTGATTGAGAACATAGATGTTGATCAATAATAAAAATAATCTTCTAAAATATAACTTGCCTAATAATTCTGCACACAGTGTATAGTACAGGCTATGGGTGCAACAAAGAAACAAGACAAGAAGAATCAAGGTCTTTGAAATGTGGTGCTAGAGAAGGATGATTATTAATACCATGGATGGCAAGAAGAACAAACTAATCAATTTTGGAACAAATCAAGCCAGAAATGTTACTCAAAGTAAGGATCACCAAGCTACAACTTGCCTACTTTGGACATAATCATGCGAAGAGAACAATCACTGGAGAAGGACATCATGGTCATACGAAGAGAACAATCACTGGAGAATGAAATCATGGTCATACGAAGAGAACAATCACTGGAGAATGACATCATGGTCAGAAGAATAGAAGGAACAAGGCGAAGAAAAAGACCAGCAACCCGATGGCTTGATGCAGTCAAGACAATGGCGGAGAAGACCATGGTGGACCTATCTAGGCTTGCACAAGGTCGATCTTCCTACAGAGCTTTCATCCATCAATTCGCCATGGCTCAAGATCGAGCTAAAGGCTGCAAAAAAAAAAAAAAATAGTCTTGGGTGAACAGGGACACGCTTGTGTTGTCGCGGGAAATATGTTTTTTTTCCTTCGGTTATATCGTTGTTAACTTAAATGTTACCCATTAGGTCTTAAAAGACCTCTGAGGGTCGTTCACCACTTAAAGGGTCACTCTCAGTCTTAAGGAGCTCACCGCTCCCTTGCCTCTCGACTACCTGCTTTCAAAGTGGGGTGGTGTGCTGGAGAAGGACATCATGGTCGGAAGAATAGAAGGAACAAGGCGAAGAGGAAGACCAGCAACTCGATGGCTTGATCCTATCAAGATAACTGCGAAAAAGACCCTGGTGGACCTATCTAGGCTCAAGATAATTCACATGGTCGTGCCGCTCACCGCTCCCTTGCCTCCCGACTTCCTGCTTTCCAAGGGGGGTGGTGTGTTGGAGAAGGGCATCATGGTCGGAAAAATAGAAGGAACAAGACGAAGACCAACAACCTGATGGCTTGATACTATCAAGATAACAGTGGAGAACACCCTGGTGGACCTATCTAGCCTGCACAAGATTGATCTTCATACAGATCGTTCATCCATTAAGTCGCCATGGCTCAAGATCAAGCTAAAGGTTGTAAAAAAAAATTAGTCTCAGGTGAATAGGGACAAGTTTGTGTTGTTACGGGAAATATGTTTTTTTTCCTTCGGTTATATCGTTGTTAAATTAAATGTTACCCATTAGGTCTTAAAAGACCTCTGGGGGTCATTCACCACTTAAAGGGTTACTCTCAGTCATAAGGAGCTCACCGCTCCCTTGCCTCTCGACTACCTGCTTTCAAAGTGGGGTGGTGTGCTGGAGAAGGACATCATGGTCGGAAGAATAGAAGGAACAAGGCAAAGAGGAAGACCAGCAACTTGATGGCTTGATCCTATCAAGATAACTGCGAAAAAGACCCTGGTGGACCTATCTAGGCTCAAGATAATTCACATGGTCGTGCCGCTGGCCCAAACTCCAGGCTTTCCAATGCTTGAAACAGAGGCAACATGAGACAAGCTTAGAGGGCACTAAGGCAGTACGGAATCCTGGGATCAGGCAGCGCTTGCAAGCTGTATAACAAAGAGCTTGTAAGCACTGCACTTTTTGACGAGGAGACCGGCCATTTCAAAAGCTGCAAATGAGCTCCCCGGCTGTCACTGATATCTGGACATCCCACCTATTCCTTATAGTCTAGAGAAGCTTTTAACCCGTGCATGACTTTCACAGTGCGTGGTATTAAAGGGACCTTCTCTGACTTTAATATTGATGGCATCAAATAGGAGAGGTTCAACCTGACCTCCATGCATTGGTTATGGATGGTACATCAAGCTCTTTAGTGAACTGGAGGGCGCTTGCAGTACTAATCTTGGCCACTACTCAACTTATGGAGCTGTAATCACGGAGACACATAAACCCGCATCAGAGCTGAAGACACAAAATAGTTTTTTTTATCGCTTTAATTTTTCATTCATCTGAGTGAACAAAACGTTGCCTCCATTGTAATCCTAGCGTAGGTGACGCGGTTACGTCTACACGGGTTATAGTGTTTCATTGTCATCCCTTCTCTGTCTTTTTATTTATACTAATAGCCTCGGCGCCGGTGGATTTACATAAGACAATCCCGTTAGGGATGTGTTAATATTAATGTTTGCGCACGAAGAGATGAGAGTACGGACAGTGCTCCGTCTAATCCCGCGCCTCGAAAGAATTTAGGTCACCCCGCCGCACGGCTTCCAGTTCCCGCCGCTTAAAAAGATGCATAGTTAAAAAGTTTTTTCAAGATTGATGGATTTGGCAGCCTGACAGGCCCAGCGCCTGAGACTTCACACAAATCACTTCACAAATACATGGCCTGTCTGTCTCTGAATGTCATCATCTCTCAGAAAGAGAATAAAACCTGAAATATCCGTAATGAAACATCCCTTACAGGACTCGGTTATTGACGGCCATGGAGATATCACATTATGTGCAGCCGAAATTCCACCGCCAAGGGGTCCTAACTCTTCAACACCGCTTGCTCATTTAATACTTAATGCAGCCCTTTTCCCCCCACCCATTTTTTTTTAATCTCCGTCTTTCAAAAACTTTGACTTTTTTTTTTTAAGTAGTTTTTGGGCAAAAAAAAAAAGTTTTTAAATTTTTTTTGGGCAGAATTTGGAGTAATTATTATTTATTGCAAAAAAAATGTTTTAGGTTATTTTATTTTTTGTATTTTTTTTTTATACTGTGACATAATAAAAACACTTTAAAAAAATGTTTTCACATTTGAGAGCCATAACTTGTTTGTTTTTCTGTAGACGGAGCGGTGTGAGGGGTTGTTTTCGTTAGACGATCTTTTGATTTTATTCGTACCATTTTGAGAAAGAAACAACTTTTTGATCGCTTTTTATTTCATTTTTTAGGAGGCTAGGTAACCAAAAAAAAACAGCAATTCTTGACATTTTTTTTTTTATTTATACCATGCAGGATAAATGTTATGTAGCTTATTTTTTATGTTTTACCACTGTAAAATACTGACCAAATACTTAACGTGTGAACGTGGCCTTTAGGGATAGCAGGAGGGAAGGTGTTGTACACAGATCTTCACAGCATAGAGAGGGTAGAGAGCATGTATAGTCCTACGGAGGGTAGAGAAAACGGAAAGGGAGAAAGCAGCATATGAAAAGTAAAAAAGTGAAGGATAGAAGCTGTGCTGATATGAGCTAATGAAGACAGCAGCACCTTGGACACACGCAGACCTCACATCCAGCCTACATTACTGGAAGACACTCCCAACAGAGAAAAATCTGCAACCTGGATCAGGTTGCAGATTGTGCAATTTTATTAACTAAAGGTAACCACTAACATAGGTAAAAACATTTTTTTCCATATCAAAGGTATTCAGAGCATATAAAAGGGTTGTCCACTTAAATACTATATTTGGCAATGTCAGTGCCGGGTCTCCCAGGGCTCATGTAACAAATCTTATGACGCCTGTACCCTGTAGCCAATCAGCGGCTATTAAGTTTCTGTGCTCTCACTTCCATTGGACGTCTGCGGCCCATTAGTGGTCATTAATTATCTGAAGGGCTCACGTGGCATAACAATGTCAAGCAAGCCCTGGGAGACCTAGCTGCGACATCGCTAGAACGATGCCTGTGCAGGTCACGTGTATTTTTAGTTTATGAGTGGGGATATAGTATTTCTGACAGATTGACCTAGTAGTGGACAACCCCTGTAAGCAACGTGGGACATCCAGGTCTGGAGTCCTCAAGAACATATCTGCTAGGTGTGCAAAAATATGTGTACATAAGAAATCAAGATATATTTTTCTTATTCTTTTGTAGGTAATGTTCATATGTATAAAGATCTAGGATTTGTTGGTAAAGCTGATACAGACATTAGGAGATTGGTGCAAAAGACCCAGAGAGGAAGGCCGCCGATACAGACACCCCCTATCCGGTTTCTGCCATTTTCCAGCAACAGTCCGGCACACACACTTATAAAGATGGTGAGTCTTGTTATATTACGATAGTAAGGCCGAATGGTGGATAATTGAGGATGAAATCTGGCGAAGACATGGAAGAGAGCATAAAGATGGGGTAACTAAACAAAAATATATAAAGTTAGGGTCTTCTGAAAAAATATAGTTTTGCAGCTCAGCCCAATTCGCTTGTCAGGGAGCACTAGGGGAGTCATACTTTACGAGAGATTGTAGACCATTGCTTTAAAGCATCCATTATTGTAACACATTGCACATATCCATTCCTAGTAGGGTAGGCAGGACCTGGATCTTAAGAATGTCCCTGTTGAATGTCACATCAAGCACCTTGTGTTGAACTTCTATGACTTGTCGCATGGTATATCCATAACATTTATTATTGTTTGTACAGGCGAACCCGGAGGACCACCTAAATCCGAAGGATATTTTGCACCAGCCCATCCATTATGGATCCGATTGTAACCTCTCCTGCCAGTACAGGCAAATACCATCCCAAAGTCTTCCCAGTATCCTGAATGCTTCAAGTCATCATC
This sequence comes from Phyllobates terribilis, assembly GCF_046119375.1. Lineage (NCBI taxonomy): Eukaryota > Metazoa > Chordata > Amphibia > Anura > Dendrobatidae > Phyllobates > Phyllobates terribilis. Next base: position 63,459,266 of record NW_027362772.1, on the reverse strand, counting down.
CTAAGCCGAGCAGACAAGAGAGGAAATCGTTGAGTTTCTGCAGGGTGAGAACAGCTGGGAAGATGACCAGTTCACCATGGCTCTCCTATAGCCCCCAAGTTAGGTGGAGATTGGCAAATGACTTGCCGACAGATTCACCATTTACCCGTAAAGTTCCTTCAAGCAACATCAGACACATTGTCAGTCCACAGGCTACTAACCAAGAATGTATAAGCAGAGCTTCCTTAGAAGACATCTCAGAGGCTCAAAATCCGTCAAGATTAAGAATAAAGGAATCTTTTCCAGGTGGTGAGAAAACAGAGGTCTTCCGGGGCAGCAGAGATCAGAGGTCACCCATGACTATTTCTGCTGCACCGATCAGGATGTCGGCTAATGAACAAAGTACACATAAGGCCTACTCGGCAAGCAATTTTGGAAGCCATCATGGTGCTTTCCTGCAGACGTCAATCACCAACCCCGATGGCTCCCCAGGTGTCTTCCCGTTGGATTATTTTGGGGGATTGGGGAGAGAAGAAAAAAGACACCTGTCCTTGTGGCAGGAAGGTGGTGTAGGACCACATTGTGCAACACATACTGCGCCAAAACTAAGGCGTTTGCCTGCAACTACGGGTCCTAACAGGTGGGATCCATCATCTCTTATACAAGAAGAACCCAAAGACAGAGGGCATGGAGACATTGGGAACTTTAGTGGCATAGAATGGATATACAGTAAGTCTCGGAGACATGGATGCTCACAAGAAAAGCTCTATAGCCAGCCAAGGAACACGTCTGCAGCATCCCCCCCACAAGCTGTACAGCAGGAATCCTTCTTTTTACCTTTCCGACATAGGAAGTCTTCAAGTAAGCCTTTGATAAGCAGGCCGAGCCCTGACACCTGGGTGTACCCAAGAATGAGGCTATACTAACTGTATCGGGCACTAAGTGTACTGTAATTATAATTACTCCCTTTGTACAAATGTAATAAACATTTCACATATCAGTTTACTCAGTCAAGTGATGATTTTCTAACCAAAAACAATTGGTCTTTCTAAAAAAAAGTTTTAGTTGCTGAACAGATGAAGCTAGTAAATGCTTCTGCTCTCAAGCAATGCAAATTAAGAATGGAAAGGGCATTCCAGTACCTATTGTACCGGCAGAATGGACGATAAACTACCCAGTAAAAAATGAGTGCATTGCAGAATTGAAGCAAGTGCTTCAATTCACATTGCATCCTCCACTCACTTCTTGGCAGCAGTAGAGAAGGCCACGTGTTTTCACTTGCTGATGGTTGGGCACATATTGAAACTTGCCACTCAGCCTGACCAGCTTAGTAGATATGGGCCTTAAATAGAATAATAATCATCCCAGATAACTCTGTACAGTAATTAGCTTCTCACTGCGCACACATTTATTAAGTATGACGGGATACTGAGCTCTGGCAGGTGAAGTGTGCACAAAGTCTATTTGTCTCCTGAAAATAAGAGATTGATTTTGCAAATGTAAAGTCGGGAGCTTCGTCATCCATCACGGAGCGCCCATGGCTTGATTCACGGCTTACTGTATTGTTGATGGCCTTTATTCCTAGGAAATGGGAAATGCATATTTGTGCGCATTGGATATTGATCGGATGTAAACAGCCGCGACTTATAGGAAATTCCTTTAAGCAGCAAAGGGAAATGAAGGTTGAAATATAGAAAGACAGCAAATATATAGTTCCCCCACAGAGCATTTGCTCCTTTTTTGTTGAGTTTTCTGTGTTTTGCGCCTTTTTTTTGCCACCATATTATTTATTTTTTTATTTGCGCCTTTTTTAATTCTTTTTTCTATTTCTTTTTATGTGATGTTTAGGGTTACCAGATGTTTTCACCTGATTCATTCATCCACTCCATTTCCCCCTTCTAGATCTATTTTTTTTTTGTACTCCAAATATTTTGGCACAATTTTTATTAATTTGCAGTAAAAAGTTGTAAAATTAGGTTAAAGACAAAAATAAAGACCATCTTTGGCTTTGTGCCCTTTTCAAGAATTTAGTGCAAAAAATGGCAATGAATACTACAAGACAAAAAAAAAAAGAGAAAAGAAAAGTGACTTAAAGAAAACCCACAAATGATGGATCGGGCTTTAGTCTCAGTAGGTTTCTTTTTCCAAAGAGGTGCTTTGCAAAATCTCTGGCCTTCTTAAAGGGGACAATTCAGATATCAGGCATATCCACTGCTAAACTGTAATCTGCAGTGGAGCCCATCAGCAAATGTGTAGTTCTTCTACAGCACTACCAAAGGGGAAATAAAGCATTAGATGGGCTGTTTGTATAATACAAGAACTGAAGCATCTATCTATATCTTGTAGGGATTTGTACTCACTGAGCCGCGTTGGAGGTAGGTACAAGTTCACACAGTGATGCAGTCCACGGGTTCAAACAAACTGGTGGTTTATTTAGTGTCCATACACCAGTGAAGAAACAAAAGTAACAGCCTTTTCCAGGCACAAGAAGGAATAACAGAACAAAGCTCAAAATAACAAGTCCATGCAGCATGGCCTCAGCCATTTAAACAAGGTGCTTTTCTCTGCCTCCTGCAAAGTCTAAGCAACACATGCAAGGCTTGCTCACCTTGCCCAGCAAACAGTGACAGCCTGAGACAGGCACAGCTGTCTTAAATTAGCCTTCCAGGACCTGGACTGGAGGTAAGTGAGCAGCTGTTCCCCCCTAGCTCTTCCAGCTGGTCTTAAAACCCGGCACTGTAATCCGGGCCCATGAAATTCCTCTCAGCACTATGTGTGCTGGAGCCTGCTTCTCCGGGTCCTACATCACCGAAGCTTGGCACTTCAGGGACACATACCTCCCGTCCACGACCTGTCCAGCAGCCACCTTACATACCCCCCTCTGCCCAAAGCAGGGGGGCTTGGCACCTTCTGTCACCATACAATAAACCCTTGACAAGGCATCAGCATTCCCATGCCTATGCTCTACACGGAAACTAAAATCTTGTAGAGCCAGGAACCACCTAGTCACTCTGGCATTGTTCCCCTTCTTTTCTCGCATCCACCTCAGTGGGGCATGGTCTGACACTAACCTGAATCTTCTACCTAACAGGTAATACCTCAGAGTGTCTAACGCCCACTTAATGGCCAAACATTCCTTTTCTACAATGGAGTAGTTCTTCTCACAAGTGGAGAGCTTCCGACTGAGGTATATTACAGGGTGTTCTTCTTCGTTAATCTCCTGGGACAAGACTGCTCCCAGCCCGATGCATCCGTCTGGACAACAAACTCCTTGGAGAAGTTGGATGCCACCAAGACTGGCTGTTTACAGAGGACCAGTTTCAATTCCTGGAAGGCCGCTTCTGCTTTCGGGGACCACTGCCATAGCCGACTTCGTCCCTTTCAGAAAATCCGTCAGCGAAGCTGCTATCAGGGCAAAGTTAGGGACAAACCTCCAATAGTAGCCCACAATGCCTAGAAACGCCCTAACCTGCTTCTTCGAGAGGGGCTGTGGCCAGTTCAAGATCGCTTCGACCTTATTTATTTGTGGTTTTATTTCCCCTCTACCAACCACATACCCTAGGTACTTGGCTTCCTCCATCCCCATGGCACATTTCTTCGGGTTGATAGTAAAGCCCGCCTTCTTTAGGGCATCAAGTATGGCTTGAACTTTGTCCAGATGACTTTCCCAGTCCTGGCTGAATATGACGATGTCATCTAGGTAGGCCGCTGCATACTTTTTGTGGGGTGTTAAGATCCGGTCCATGGCTCTCTGGAAGGTGGCCGGAGCTCCCTGCAACCCAAACCGCATCCTGACGTATTGATGACATCCGTCTGGCGGCGAGAAGGCTGTCTTCTCCTTGGCCTCTTTGGACAGGGGGATTTGCCAATATCCTTTGGTGAGGTCCAGAGTGGTGATGTACCAAGTGGGTCCTAGCCTTTCGATAAGCTCATCTACCCTAGGCATTGGGTAGGCGTTGAACTTCGAGACCTCGTTCAGCTTCCTATATTCGTTGCAAAAACCGCCATTCCCCATCTGGTTTCGGCACTAAGACTATACGACTGGACCATCCACTTTTGGACTCTTCAATTACTCCCAGGTTAGGCATCCGCCTCACTTCTTTTGAGATCATCTCTCTGCGGGCCTGGGGGATCCGGTATGGTTTTATATTGACACAAACATGAGGCTCTGTGAGAACCTCATGCTCTATAACCTGAGTGAGTCCTGGCAACTCCGTAAACAGGTCTTTATTTTGCTGTAGCAACTCTTTGCACTGTTGCTTTTGGGCATGTGACAGTGACTCTGCCACCTTGACCTCTTTCTCATCGGCCTCAGCCACTAAACAGGGAGCTCCCACGAGTTCTCTATCTTGCCATGGCTTAATCAAGTTAACATGGTAAATTTGGTAGGGCTTCCTCTTCCCTGGTTGGTGGATTTTATAGTTGACTTCCCCCCACTTTCTCTACCACCTCATAGGGGCCCTGCCACTTGGCCATGAACTTGCTCTCCACTGTGGGCACTAGCACAAGCACTCGATCTCCTGGGTTGAACGATCTCACCCTGGCCGACCTATCATGCACCCTGTACTGTGCCTCTTGTGCCTTGAGGAGGTGCTCCCTCACAATGGGCATCACGTGGGCAATCCTCTCTTGCATCTGGGCAACGTGCTCCACCACGCTCCTATAGGAATTGGTCTCAGCTTCCCAGGACTCTTTCTCCACATCCAGGAGTCCTTGAGGGTGTCGTCCATAGAAAAGTTCAAACGGGGAGATCCCTGTGGAAGCTTGGGGAACTTCCCTGATGGCGAACAACAGATAGGGAAGCAGACAGTCCCAGTCTCGGGCATCCTTTTCCACTGCTTTCCTCAACATTGCTTTCAAGGTTTTGTTAAACCTCTCGACCAGTCTGTCCGTCTGGGGATGGTACACGGAGGTTCTCAGTTGTGCAATCTGCAGTGTCTTGCACAATTCCCTTATGACCTTCGACATAAATGGAATTCCTTGGTCTGTTAGGATTTCCTTAGGTAACCCCGTTCTTGAAAACATGTGGACTAACTCCTGGTGGAGGAGTTTCATAGTGGTACAGCCTCCAGATACCGTGTAGCATAATCTAATACCACCAGGATATACTGATGCCCTTGGGCGGACTTGACCAGAGGCCCCACTAGATCCATTGCTATGTGTTCGAATGGAACCTCGATGACGGGTAGGGGACTGCGGAAGTGGCCCACTGGGGAGGTTATCTGGCATGTGGGGCAGGAACGACAATAACTCTTTAATTCTCTATAGCAATCTGGCCAGTAGAATCTCTGGAGGATCCGTGCCTGAGTCTTGTCTGCACCCAGGTGACCACCCAACACATGAGAATGAGTCATATCTAACACCCTGCGTCTATAGGGCCCTGGCACCAGCAACTGTTCTATTACCTCATCCCTTGGCTTGGTTACTCTGTACAGCAGATTCCCATTCACAGCAAAATGAGGGAACCGAGTGTCAGCCCCCGGTTCCTGAGGCACCCCATTTAGCACAGTAACATTTTCAAAGGCCCCTTTCAGAGTTAAATCCCTGAGTTGAGCTGTTCCAAAGTTTCCCTCGGACACCTCCAACTCAGGGATATTGGCCTCAGGGGATGTTGCCTCATCCTCATCACCCACAAAAATACACATGGGAAACTCATCTACCATGTTCTGCGGGTAAGTTTCCTTAGGGGCAATCTGGCGGTCGTCCGAGCAACCAGGTGTCCCCGCTTTCCCCCATATTTCCCAGAATAATGCAAAGTCACGTCCAATTATTATGGGAGTCCAATAGTCCAGAGACTTGTACCCCGTTTACTGACATTGAGCATGCCTGAGGGCCCTCGTCATGTTGAGGAACCGCGCTGCAGGCGGGGTAGGTAAAATAGAAGCAACGCCAGCCCATGTTGCAGTCCATTGGCTCAGAGTTTATGGGACACCGGGCGGCAATATGGCCAGGGGTATGACATCTCCACACACTATATTATGGGGTGGGACCTTGGGCAGCAACTCAGACCCCTCCTGAACTCTAGGATGCCCCCCAGGTGTGGCTCTAGCTCCCTTCTTTTGGGTGTCCGCCGCCTTTTGGGAACCCCAGTATTGAGAGGCTACGACCCCTTGTTTTCCCAACGAAGTCTCAACCTCCTGATATCTTTCCACCAACCCCACCAAGTCATCGGCATTATGGGGATCTCCCTGGGCAACCCAGGATTTCACTGACTTCGGGAGAGAGTGTATAAACCTGTCTATAACGACCTTCTCCACCATCTGTGCTGGGGAGGAAGATTCAGGTTGCAACCACTTTTGGACCAGGTGTAGGAGGTCGAACATCTGGGAACGGGGAGGTTTGTCACTGCAATAGGCCCAGTGGTGCACCCGTTGCGCCCTGACAGTAAGAGTCACTCCCAAGTGTGCCAAAATCTCAGTTTTCAATTTAGCATACTCTTTTGCGTCCTGCAAGGCCAAGTCATAATAGGCCTTCTGCGGCTCCCCTGTCAAATATGGCGCCAGTACCTCCCCCCACTGCTCTGGAGGCAATTTCCCCCGCTATGCCACCCTCTCAAAAACCGCCAGGAACGCCTCAACATCATCACCCGGGGTCATCTTTTGTAATGCTCTTCTTACCGTCTTCCTGACGTGTGAGTCATCACCTGGATCTGAGGATGTGGCGGTCGTCCTGCTACGGATCTGCTCTGCCAAGATTTCCATTTGTCTTTGCTGCTGTTGGATCTGCTGCATCAGAAGTTTATTTGTTTCCTGCTGCTGCTCCTGTTGCTGCTGCCTGCTCTGCAGGTACTGCTGCTGGAACTGTGTCTGCTGAGCCTTTTGTTACTGAAGTTGCTGCTGCTGTGCCTGCCACAGATGTTTAAGCAAGTCCTCCATTTTGTCCGGCGAGACTTGCTGGTTTATGGCCGACTTCACCCAGGACATATACGTCTTCTTGTAGCAGTCACACTGCCGCTTGGGATCTGTGCCTGTGCTTCTAGCACCAATTGTAGGGATTTGAACTCACTGAACCGCGTTGGAGGTAGGCACAGGTTCACACAGTGATGCAGTCCGCGGGTTCAAACACACTGGTGGTTTATTTAGTGTCCATACACCAGTGAGGAAACAAAAATAACAGCCTTTTCCTGGCACTAAAAAAGGAATAACAGAACAAAGCTCAAAATAACAAGGCCATGCAGCATGGCCTCAGCTGTTTAAACAAAGTGCCTTCCTCTGCCTCCTGCAGATTCTAAGGAGCACATGCAAGGTCTGCTCACCTTGCCCAACACACACAGACAGCCTGAGACAGGCGCAGCTGTCTTAAATTAGCCTTCCAAGACCTGGACTGGAGGTAAGTGAGCAGCTGCTCCCCCCCAGCTCTTTCAGCTGCTCGTAAAACCTGGCCCTGTAATCCGGGCCCATGAAATTCCTCTCAGCACTATGTGTGCTGGAGCCTGCTTCTCCGGGTTCTACATCACCGAAGCTTGGCACTTCGGGGACACATACCTCCCGTCCACAACCTGTCTGGCAGCCACCTTACAATCTCTAGATACTCTGACAGGGCCATAATGATCGCAGTTGAAAAGGATGGAGGGAGGCTGACGCCAGCACCTATTTCAGTTGGATGTGCATCAGAGGAGGCACATTCAGCTGAAAAGGAATTGCGGCACAGAGACCCACTGGCTCCCTGCACTGCGGTAAACACCTCTGGTCAATCAGAAGCTAGCAGCTGACATCAGTGTGCACAACACCGGCGGCACATGGCAGTGACGTCATGCGCCGCCTGCAGCTGGCACGCTGAAGTCAGCTGCTGAGCTCTGTGCCAGCTATCGAAGAGGACGCCGCCCGTCATGCAAGCGGAGAAAGGTAAGTGTAGCGTCGGCGTCCCTGCCTCCTGCTAGGCAGGGACGCTGTTCCCCTCACCTCTCTGCTCCGTGCCCGGCGGCTTCCTCCCGCTCTGCCTGCAGCGCCCGCTCTCCCCCGGTCACTGTGCTTAGGGCGCGCGCGCTCCCCCTCTCTTAAAGGGGCCGCGCGCGTCGTCCTAAGGAGTCCCCGGCCAATGGCCGGAGGATCCCTCCATATATAAGGCACCTCCTCCAAAATGGAGGTGCCCGAGCAATGTTGTTGCACTGTTCACTACTCTGCTTCAGTCCTCAGGTCCCGTTGCCAGTTACCTGCCAGTCTCCTGCCAGTTTGCTGCCTGATTCCTGCCTGTCATCCGCTTTCCTGCTTGCTAGCCTGAGGTCCGACGGTCTGCCTTCCGACACCTGTCAGTCTGTCTATGGACCAGCTTGCCCGCTCACCTGGGAGCGCTCACCTGCTACCTGCCTGATAGCCTATCTGGAGGCTCCGCCGTCACGTGCTGTGACCACCTGCCAGTCCAGAGACTCTTGCCCGCTCACCTGGGAGCGCTCATCTGCTACCTGCCTGTTAGCCTACCTAGAGGCTCCGCCGTCACGTGCTGTGACCACCTGCCAGTCCAGAGACTCTTGCCCGCTCACCTGGGAGCGCTCATCTGCTACCTGCCTGTTAGCCTACCTAGAGGCTCTGCCGTCACGTGCTGTGACCACCTGCCAGTCCAGAGACTCTTGCCCGCTCACCTGGGAGCGCTCATCTGCTACCTGCCTGTTAGCCTACCTGGAGGCTCCGCCGTCACATGCTGTGACCACCTGCTTATCCTGAGACTCTCGCCTGCTCACCTGGGAGCACTCATCTGCCATCTGCCTGCTAGCCTACCTGGAGGCTCAGCTGTCACAGGTTGTACCTGCCCGTTTACCCAGAGACTGCCCCGGTCACTTGCCGTGACCTCCTGCCCGTTTACCCAGAGACTGCCCCGGTCACTTGCCGTGACCTCCTGCCCGTTTACCCAGAGACTGCCCCGGTCACTTGCCGTGACCTCCTGCCCTTTTACCCAGAGACTGTCCCGGTCACTTGCTGTGACCTCCTGCCCGTTTACCCAGAGACTGTCCCGGTCACTTGCTGTGACCTCCTGCCCGTTTGCCCAGAGACTGTCCCGGTCACCTGCTGTGACCGCCTGCCTGTCTTCCCTGGTCGCCACCCGCTTCCTTACAAGGACTGCCCCCTTGTATAAGTTGCTCAGAGGTTCCGCCTCCCAGACCCGTTACAGTAAGAAGAATCTTTTATTTCTTTTTTAAATGTGTTGGAAAAGAGCATCAAAAAATTGTCAGAAAAATCAGCATCATTGTTGGAAAAGAGCATTATATCAGGAAGGGGCCAGGATGGGGGACATTATACCGGGAAGGGGCCAGGATAGAGAACACTACACTAGGATTGGGGACGTTATACCAGGAAGCGGTCAGGATGGGGGACATTATACCAGGAAGGGCCAGGATGGGGGACATTATACCAGGAAGGGCCAGGATGGGGGACATTATACACTTAAACCAATTGTGAAAAACCCCTAAAAATACTCTTTATTGAAATAAGGGTACTTATCTTAGGAATAACTCCAGAAACTGCCCGACGCGTTTTCCCCCTTTTTTATGTTCGGGGGTAGCTATAGGATCCAAACAGGGACCTAATAGCTCACTTCTTTCCCCTCATTTGGCATTATATATATTTTATATCTAATTCGTTTATGTCTATGTGTTTGTCTTTTTTTTAATTATTTCAATAAAGAGTATTTTTAGGGTTTTTTCACAATATGTTTAAGTGTTTAATGGGCCCCTGAAGCCATTGTTTTCCGGTTGTTATGGGGGACATTATACCAGGAAGTGGGCCAGGATGGGGGACATTATACCAGGATGAGGGACATTATACCTGGAAGAGGACCAGGATGAGGGACATTATACCATGAAGGGGCCAGGATGAGGAAATTATATCAGGAAAGGGCCAGGATGTGGGACATTATACCAGGAAGTGGGCCATAATGAAGGTAATTATTACAAGATGGAGATATTGTTATACGAAGGGGCCAGGATAGGGGACATTATCACACGGGTGGGTGAACATGTATGTCTTGTTGGATCTAAAGCGCTACAAGGGCCCATACATCTGCCCAACATGTAGATGGTGGCCCAGGTTCAAATTTTGCACCAGGGCTCATTGGACTCTAGTTACCACTGTACTCTGGCTTTGGCGGAATGGCTTATGGGCATTTCTTCTAGCATCACCTGGGACACATGCACTATCTTCTGTAGCAATAGACATTATGAAATAATTTCGGGTTCTCCTTTTTCTACTTCCGAGTCAAACTTGTTTATTTGTTGCTGGGGAAGCAACACAAAGCTTGTGGACGCAGAGCAGAGGAAACTGCAGAGATCTGCTATATTCCTCTGCAGTGCCTTTCTTAAAATAAATATATATTCGAAGGGAAGATGCTGATGAAACGGAAAATATTCTGTTATAACCGACAAATGCAGAAGAAAAAATAAAGTAATAAAACCCCCAAAACATTTTCATTACCTGCATCTGGAGAAAAAAAAATACTTAGTATGTGAGTGAATTGCACTTGTCCGGTTCAGAAAACCAATTATCCAGTGCAAGACCATTCATCTATTACCCAAAAGCATGTTTTGAGACCTCATTATATTTGTGCTTTACATAAAAAATGAGCAATACTTCACTTATCCTGTTGGTGGTGCTGAAGAGAAATTGCACACTTCTTGCCACAGATGATCACTAGGGATCTAAGCACTTGGACAACGTTTTTAGCCAAACAGCTGTTGGATTAATGAGCGGTCTTCCGACAGCTTCTCCCATTCCCATGGATGCTCGGATTAGTTGAATGTGCATGTGTTTTCTCTGGGAAAAAGGGTATAAACTTCTGTCAGACACCTGCGATGGCAAAAAAGATCGGGCGTGAAAACTCAAACTACCCTTACCTTCTTCTAACGCCCCTCTGACATTAACTAGACTTTAGACGCTCAGCTGACGCCTGCAAAATCGATGAATTCGAACAACTTTGTATGTCAGCCCAGACTCCCACCATATCCTTAATGCTTTTTAATGGCAATTTACCAAACATACAACTGGAAAGGCCCGTCTCTTGGCCCTATATTCAACATATATGAGGCTGAAGAGTTTGGGTCTGGGGACCTGTGGCCGGCCAGTCTGTACATCGCGATCTGTACTCTGAGTGTGAAATTGGCATAAGGAAGGATATGATATAGGTCACTGGGGGGTCTGAGATATTCCCGCTTCATCTCAGTGTAATATTTCCATATAAAACAGATTTTATTGTTTATTTTTATTGTTTATATACAATGGGGAAAATAATTATTTGATACACTGTCGATTTTGCAAGTTTTCCCACTTACAAAGAATGGAGAGATCTGTAATTGTTATCGTTGTTACACTTCACCTGTGAGAGACAGAATCTAATAATAAAAAAACAGAAAATCACATTGTATGATTCATTTTCATTTTATTGCATGAAATAAGTATTTGATCACCGACAAACCAGCAAGAATTCTGGCTCTCACAGACCTGTTAGTTTTTCTTTAAGAAGCCCTCCTACTCTGCACTCATTACCTGTATTAATTGCACTTGTTTGAACTCGTTAACTGTATGAAAGACACCTGTCCACACACACAATCACATTCTAACCTCTCCGCCATGGCCAAGACCAAAGAGCTGTCTAAGGACACCAGGGACAAAATTGTAGACCTGCACAAGGCTGGGATGGGTTACAGCACAATAGGCAAGCGGCTTGGGGAGAAGGCAAAAACTGTAGGCAGAATTATTTGAAAATGGAAGAAACACGAGATGACTGTCAAATCTTCCTCGGTCTTGGGCTCCATGCAAGATCTCGCCTCATGGGGTAAGGATGATTCCAAGAAAGGTCAGGAATCAGCCCAGAACTACATGAGGGGGACATGGTCAATGACCTGAAGAGAGCTGAGACTACAGTCTCAAACATTACCGTTAGTAACACACTACTGTCACGCTGGGAATGGGGAGAACCCAGCATATAACAGCAGGAAAAGGGAAGGGTGCCCTACAAGTAGGGAAAGGGGGAGTTGAGACTCCTAAACAGCTCAAACGACAAACCCTGTCTCACCTATGGCCCCTATATAGGTTCTGCACCTATCGCCGAGCAGGAAACCTAGCCCTAGCTAACCCTAAAGTTAGGCCCTAGGTAGGGAGGGGGAGGGGTGAGCACTAGTCAGCCCCACTGCAAACTAAATTGCACACAAGGGAAACGAACAAGGGAATACACTTAACTTCAGGATGACACCTGAGAGCACACGGCAACAATCCACGAAGGAACTCCAAGAAAATTCTTGAATAGATAAGAATCTCTCTATCACAAGAAACTCTCTGGAAAAACGGAGTGTATTTAAGGATACAGCAAGGGCGTGCTATTTAGCAGCAAAAGGTGACGATCACTGCTGGGTCCTAAAGGTAGAATCCTCAAGCAAGGTGAGGATCACCGCTGGGTCCTAAAGGGAGAGGGATCATGAAGATGTTTGCAAGGCCAAACACAGCGACCTTCTGCAGCCAGACCCCGTATGACTGTCTGTCAAACCTGACACACCCGTGACAACTACACAGTCATAGATTAAAATCCTGCAGGGCACGCGAGGTCCCCTTGCTCATGCCAGCACATGTCCTGGCCCTTTTGAAGTTCGCCAATGACCATCTGGATGATCCAGAGAAGGCATGGGAGAAGGTCATATGGTCAGATGAGACCAAAATAGAACTTTGTGGTATCAACTCCACTCGCCATGATTGGAGGAAGAAGAAGGATGAGTGCAACCCCCAGAACACTGTCCCAACCGTGAAGCATGGTGGGGGAAATATCATACTTTGGGGATGGTTTTCTGCAAAGGGGACAGGACAACTGCACTGTATTGAAGGGAGAATTGATGGGGTCATGTATCGCAAGATTTTGCCCAACAATCTCCTTCCCTCAGTAAGAGCATTGAAGATGGGTCGTGGCTGGTCTTCCAGCATGACAATGACCCGAAACACACAGCCAGGACAACAATGAAGTGGCTCCATAAGAAGCATTTCAAGGTCATGGAGTGGTTTAAAATTGGCAGTGTATCAAATACTTATTTTCTCCACTGTATATATATATATTTTTTGTATTCTAAGAGACACAATCAGGCTGTATCGGGGGTGAAGGGGGGGGGGGTTACTGACTTGAATGCAGATCCTCCGGCCATCAGACCCCTGACTGTTGCTCTCTTTTCTGATTTATGCACTTTCTACACCCCGGACCTCATGTGGAAGAGACAAGTGAAACATCTTACAATGCAGCCGAGCAAATAGAAAACACTAAAAAACAATATCTTCCTATCTTCTCAGAAAATGCTCAAGAAATACATCTCGTGTGTCAAGTCTTAACCCATGAAATCTATCACTGTCATTTCCAGTGGTCCCCGCCTGTCTATCCAAGACAGCTTATGGCGGCATACATCCTCCCGCTGTCATCCTGCCGCCGCCGCTGAGCAATTGCCTGAATTCTCTACCTTTGAAGCGAATGATAATGGAACTTCATTTAATGTGAATTTCTGCTGGACGCAGCATTTATTTTTAATTAGCATGGATACAAATGCTGATTATATCAGCGGTCAACGCAACTGATACCTGTGGAAAAATAACCACTCGATGCAAATTAATGAATGCTTTATGTGAGAAAAATGTATTTGTTTTTACGACGCGGCTTTTATGTATTGAAAAGTCAGCATTAAATGCGGCCGCACAATAAAAAAATGATGCACATAAGTCTCCGAAGTGCAATGTGTGCCTCGTTTTATAATGGCAATGACCTATACAACAACTCATTGTGTTGTGATACTTTATATCACAGCTGCAATGCTCTGTGTATCAACACCTTTCTATCATAATGAGCAGTAACTTTCAATCCCTATACACATCAATGAACTTTGGTGCCCATTACTCTGTTACTTGTTTACTGATTTTCTTTCCTTAGACCACTTTTGATAAGCACCAGCAGCTCTGGAAACACGACAAAAGATCAGTCGTATACAAGGAAAACCCCATAGGACCTGCTGGCTACCAGGAACACCCTAAAGACCTGCCGTATATTAGGGAACATCACAGAGCACCTGTTGTATACCGGGAACGCTCAACAAGACCTGCCTTACACCGAGAACAACCCACAAGATCTGCCGTATACTGGACACACCCCACAAGACCTGAGGTATACAGGGAACATCCCAAAAGACCCGCCTGTGTACCGGGAGCACCCCACAAGACCTGTCGTATACCGGGAACACGCCACAAGTCTTGCCGTATACCGTGAACACCCCACAAGACCTGCCATATACTGGGAACACCCCACAAGACCTGCCATATACTGGGAACACCCCACAAGACTTGCCATATACTGTGAATACCCCACAAGGCCTGCCGTATAACGGGAACACCCCACAAGATATGCCATATACTGGGAACAGCACATAAGACCTGCTGTATAACGGGAACACCCCAGAAGACCTGCCATATACCAGGAACACCCACAAGACCTGCCGTATAACGGGAAGACCCCACAAGACCTGCCATTTACCAGGAATACCCCACAAGACCTCCCATATACCAGGAACACCCCGCAAGACTTGCCGTATAACGGTAACACCCCACAAGACCTGTATAACAGGAACACCCCATAAGACCTGCTGTATAATGGGAACACCCCACAAGACCTGCCATATACCGGGAACATCCCACAAGACCTGCCATGTACCAGGAGCACCCCACAGGACCTGCCGTATACTGGAAACAGCCCACAATACCTGTCGTATACCGGGTACACCCCACAAGACCTGCCATATATCCGGAACACCCCACAAGACCTACCATATAATGGGAACACCCCACAAGACTTGCTGTATACCGGGAACACCCCACAAGATGTGCCGGCTGGGAACACCCCACAGTACCTACCATATCCCGGGAACACCTCACTAGACCTGCCATATACCGGGAGCTTCTCAGAAGACCTGATGTATACCAGGAACACCCCACAAGACTTGCCGTATACCGGGAACATCCCACAATACCCGTCGTTTACTGGAAGAACCCCACAAGATCTGCCGCATACTGGGAACATGTAAGACCCGCCATATATCGGGAACACCCACAAGACCTGTTGTTTACTTGGACAACCCCACAAGACATGTATACCGGGAACATGATATAAAACCTGCCATACACGAGAAACAACCCTACAAGACCTGCCTTATACTGGGAACACCCCACAAGGCCTGCTCTATATCGGGAAAAACCCAAAAGACTTGCTGTATACCGGGAACACCCCACAAGACGTGCCATATACTGGGAACACCCCAAAAGACCTGCCATATACCAGGAACACCCCACAAGACCTGCCGTATACAGGGAACACCCCACAAGACCTGACATATCGGGAAGACCCCAGTAGACCTGCCATATACTGGGAACACCCCACAAGACCTGTCGTATACCGGGTACATCCCACAAGACCTGCCATATATCAGGAACACCCCACAAGACCTGCTGTATAACAGGAACACCCCAGAAGACCTGCTGTATACCGGAAACACCCCACAAGATATGCTGTATACTGGGAACACCCCACAAGCCCTGCCATATAACAGGAACACCCCACAAGACCTGCCGTATAATGGGAACAACACACAAGACCTGTCATATATATCGGGAACAACCCACAAGGCTTGCTGTGTACTAGAAACACAAGACCTGTCGTATACCGGGTACACCCCACAAGACCTGCCATATAACAGGAACACCCGAGAAGACTTGCTGCATACCGGGAACACCCCACAAGATGTGCTGTATACTGGGAACACCTCACAAGACCTGTCATATACCGGGGACACCAGTCTAGACCTGCGATATACCGGCAGCACCCCACAAGACCTGCCGTATAGTGGGAACACCCCACAAGACCTGCCATATACTGGGAACATCCCACAAGACCTGCCATATACCAGGAACATCCCACAAGACCTGCCGTATGTTGAAAGCACCCCACAAAATCTGCCACATACTGGGAACACATAAGATCTGCCATATATAGGGAACACCCTACAAGATCTGCTGTTTACCTGAACCACCCCACAAGACATGTTGTATACCGGGAACACCCCACAAGACCTTCCATATACTGGGAACACCCTACAAGATCTGCTGTTTACCTGAACCACCCCACAAGACATGTTGTATACCGGGAACACCCCACAAGACCTTCCATATACTGGGAACACCCCACAAGACCTTCCATATACCGGGAACACCCCACAAGACCTGCTGTATACCGGCAACACCCCACAAGACTTGTATACTGGGAACACCCCACAAGAACTGCAGTATACCAGAGACACCCTATAAGACCTGCCGTATACGGGGAACTCCCCATTAGACCTGCCGTATACCAGGGACCCCACATAAGACTTACTGTATACTGGGAACACCCCACAAGACCTGCCGTATACGGGGAACTCCCCATTAGACCTGCCGTATAACAGGGACCCCACATAAGACTTGCTGTATACTGGGAACACCCCACAAGACCTGCCGTATAATGGGAACACCACACAAGACCTGTCGTATATATCGGGAACAACCCACAAGGCTTGCTGTGTACTGGGAACAGCCCACAAGACCTGTCGTATACCGGGTACACCCCAAAAGACCTGCCATATAACAGGAACACCCGAGAAGACTTGCTGCATACCGGGAACACCCCACAAGATGTGCTGTATACTGGGAACACCTCACAAGACCTGTCATATACCGGGGACACCAGTCTAGACCTGCGATATACCGGGAGCACCCCACAAGACCTGCCGTATAGTGGGAACACCCCACAAGACGTGGCGTATACCGGGAACACCCCACGAGACCTGCCATATACCGGGAACATCCCACAAGACCTGCCATATACCAGGAACATCCCACAAGACCTGCCGTTTTTTGAAAGCACCCCACAAAATCTGCCACATACTGGGAATACATAAGATCTGTCATATATAGGGAACACCCTACAAGATCTGCTGTTTACCTGAACCACCCCACAAGACATGTTGTATACCGGGAACACTCCACAAGACCTTCCATATACTGGGAACACCCCACAAGACGTGACGTATACCTGGAACACCCCATAAGACATGTATACCGGGAACACCCCACAAGACCTTCCATATACTGGGAACACCCCACAAGATCTGACGTATACCTGGAACACCCCACAAGACCTTCTGTATACTGATAACACCCCACAAGACCTTCCATATACCGGGAACACCCCACAAGACCTGCTGTATACCGGCAACACCCCACAAGACTTGTATACTGGGAACACCCCACAAGAACTGCAGTATACCAGAGACACCCTATAAGACCTGCCGTATACGGGGAACTCCCCATTAGACCTGCCGTATACCAGGGACCCCACATAAGACTTGCTGTATACTAGGAACACCCCACAAGACCTGACGTATACTGGGAACACCCCACAAGACCTGTATAGTGATAACACCCCATAAGACCTTCCGTATATCAGGAACACCCCACAAGACCTGCCACATTCTGGGAACATATAAGACCTGCCATATATAGGGAACACCCCACAAGACCTGCTGTTTACCTGGACCATCCCACAAGATATATTGTATACTGGGAACACCCCACAAGACCTTCCATATACTGGAAACACCTCACAAGACCTTCCATATACTGGGAACACCCCACAAAACCTGACGTATAACTGGGACACCCGACCAAACCTGACGTATACTGGGAACACCCCACAAGACCTGTATAGTGATAACACCCCATAAGACCTTCCGTATATCAGGAACACCCCACAAGACCTGCCACATTCTGGGAACATATAAGACCTGCCATATATAGGGAACACCCCACAAGACCTGCTGTTTACCTGGACCATCCCACAAGATATATTGTATACTGGGAACACCCTACAAGACCTTCTGTATATCAGGAACACCCCACAAGACCTGCCGTATACCGGAAACACCCCACAAGACTTGTATACTGGCAACACCCCACAAGACCTGCAGTATACCAAGGACACCCCATAAGACCTGCCGCATACGGGGAACTCCCCACTATACCTGCCGTATACCAGTGACACCACGTAAGACCTGCCGTATACTGGGAACACCCCACAATAACCTTCTGTATACCAGGGACACTCCATAAAACCTATGTAAGATTAAAAAAAAATACATTAACTATACTCAGACACTCTAGCTCCAAAACTGCATTTATCATTCCCAGTACCGGTAGTGATGACATCCCTTCCATCAATCACCTGAGAGCTGCAGCCAATCAGTGCCCTAAAATAATGTTTTTTTATAGTGGAATTTTAGAATATGACGGGTTTTTTTCTAGCAATAGCGCCATCCTCATCCATGGTTTATGTGTGGTAGTGCAGTTCAGCCCAATTTAGATGAACAAGTGAATAAGGATGAGCAGCAATACCAGACACAACTCACCAGTAAGAGTGGAGCTGAAAGAAAAGCATATTCCTTCTTCTAGTTCTAAACCTCTTAAAGGGTTCTGTCCCTTTCAGAGTTTATTATGGGAACTGTCAGCAGTCGTCTTGTGTGTTGCACCTGTACATTTCCTTTATGATTTTGCAGCATTTGGTTCGTAGTGCCGTGTTTTTCAGTTTTATACATAATTGTGTTTCTCGTACATCCGCAGTGCTGGCAGGAGCGGCTTCTGCTGCGCTCTAGAGATATATTCTGTATACTATGTGTTTGAAGATGCCAAGATGCTGCTTCTTGTTTGTTTAAAGCTCCATACAGGACTGCATCCACCCGGTATTACAGAGAATTACTGACACCTTCTCTGCGCTACACGAGGATTTGCACCAAACCCTGGGATTACCGGCTGCACTCCCCGTAGCTCCGGCTCTCAGAATATGTAGACAGATTTAACGGTTAGATGGAAAATTAAATTACTTTTTTTTTTATATTCATTCATCCATTTGTTCTCTCTGGGGCTGCTGAGAAAAGTTGAGTGCAGCGCTCGTCAGCTCCATAGAGAATAAATGGCTGCTGAGAAAAGTTGAGTGCAGCGCTCGTCAGCCCCATGGAGATACATGGAGCAGCGGTCGAGCCCTTTCTGTTGGTGATAAAAATTTCCCTGTTGTGCCGATCAGTGCGTGTCCCAGTGGTTAGACTCCCAAGGATCAATAAGTTGTGAACTATCCTGCAAATTGAGGATATCTTGTTTTCACCAGAGTGAAGAACCCCTTTAATGCTGTCGATAACAGCAGGATTGGGCTGTTGGATTTGAACATGCTCAGTCTTTTTCTTCTCACGGGAGAGATGTTGCTGCCAGAGGTTTCTGGAGATAAGAGGTGACTATCAGCAACTTATACTTTTCTTGTTTTGAGAACAATTGCACACTCCCAGAAGAGTTAAATCTCCCAAGAATTGTGGTCTAAAGAGAGTACATAATTAGGGGAAAACATTTTGGTTGAACCACTTTAGCCAGTATCCTTCTGGACTAGCATCCCTAAAAATTGACAAGTATGATCTAGGGTCTTACACCACTAACGTGTCCCACACTGGTGGGAACTGTGGACTTCTCAGATATAACCAAAAGGGAAGAAACAGAAGTGGTGGAGTGATATGACCGCAGTATCGGTCTTAACAGGCAGTTGCATCATATTTTTTATAGACCCTAAGAAGTAATTTTAAGAGAGTTGCAAAAGTGTGCAAATGATAAAGTCTCCTCCGGACTACCCTGATTCCTCACTTTGGTGGGAAAACTTGTGGTCTGTTTAATACAAGTTCTTCATGTACATGGTGGATGTGCCAAGAAGCTGCACTCACAAACCGGAAGGATATTTTTACTGAAGATTACTCTAGTTTTATTTTGTAGGGTTTAGAACTGTGTTGTCCTCATATGATTGCAGAATGTACCCAAGACACATGGGACATGGCGTACCGCTTTCTGGGTGGTTACCACTACGCCCAAGGTCCAGTCACTTTACATTTGGCTTAGGATCGTACTGAGGAGTTGGCGTAGCTCTCACCCCAGATACCCATTGGTGAAAAACGTGATGGTACAAAAATTGGTGAAAAAAATGGCGGTACAAAAATTGGTGCAAAAAATAACGAAGATTCAGACTCTTTGCTCCATTATTATAGGGCTAGATTCAGTTCTTATAGAAAAAAAAAGAGAATAAAATAGATTTCTGTTTCTTCAAATCAGAAAAAAAAGGAAACTCACTCTGCCGCCTCCAAGCCAGCACAAAAGAATAGTTCTTGCAGGAAGGGCTGTAACTCGAGTTTTGATGCCAAGTGGAGCAGCAGATTACAGAGCCGCACTGGTGAGATTCACCAGCCTGGTGCCTAATGTACCCTGCACAGAACAATATCTGGATGTGTTGCTGAAACCACACAGGGGAAGTAGAATCTCACAAACTGGAACAGACTCCAAGAAACTGAATCTAATTATAATGGTGTGGTCGTGATTTCCTGCCATCTTCTGCTGAAATATAAATCAGATGGCTCGGAAGAATCATGGGACACTCGCTTGTTCCCAATTCTGAACCTGAAAACTTTAGCAACAAGTTAAGAGGGTGTAATATTAAAATAGAAGGCTATGCAATGAGTTGTGTGATGCCCTCTGCCCTGAATTTTATGTTTATAATTTAATGGAGAGATGACCATGAACTTCTATGGAAATTATGGAAAGTGCAGAATAAGCAGAACTTCATCTCAGGACGGGGGGCCTGCATTTATCAAGAATTTATGGCATATATTCTATATTGTATGCAAGCAATTCTACAGTGTGAAGGTTTGTGTGGGGTTTATCATACTGTGTGGGGGCCATTATACTGTTTGAAAGGCTAGTAAGGGTCATCTTACAGTGTGGAAGATAGTGTTGGGGCCATCTTACAATGTGGAGGGTTGTGTTGGGGCCATTATACTGTATGGAGGGTTTTGTTGAAGCCATTATACTGTATGGAGGGTTGTGTTGGGGCCATTATACTGTATGGAGGGTTGTGCTGAGGCCATTATACTGTATGGAGGGTTGTGTTGAGGCCATTATACTGTATGGAGGGTTGTGTTGAGGCCATTATACTGTATGGAGGGTTGTGTTGAGGCCATTATATTGTATGGAGGGTTGTGTTTGGGCCATTATACTGTTTGGAGGGTTGTGTTGAGGCCATTATACTGTATGGAGGGTTGTGTTGAAGCCATTATACTGTATGGAGGGTTGTGTCAAAGCCATTATACTGTATGGAGGGTTTTGTCTGGGCCATTATACTGTATGGAGGGTTGTGTTGAGGCCATTATACTGTATGGAGGGTTGTGTTGAGGCCATTATACTGTAGGAGGGTTGTGTTGGAGCCACTATACTGTATGGATGGTTGTGATGAGGCCATTATACTGTATGGAGGGTTATGTTGAGGCCATTATACTGTATAGAAGGTTGTGTTGGGGCCATTATACTGTATGGAGGATTGTGTTGAGGCGATTATACTGTATGGAGGGTTGTGTTGGGGCCACTATACTGTATGGATGGTTGTGATGAGACCATTATACTTTATGGAGGGTTGTGCTGAGGCCATTATACTGCATGGAGGGTTGTGTTGAGGCCATAATACTGTATGGAGGATTGTGTTGAGGCCATTATACTGTATGGAGGGTGGTTTTGGGGTTATAATACTGTATGGAGGGCTGTGTTTAAGCCATTATTCTGTATGGAGGGTTGTATTAGGACCATTATACTGTATAGAGAGTTGTGTTGGGGCCATTATACTGTATGGAGGGTTGTGTTGAGGCCATTATACTGTTTGGAGGGTTGTGTTGAAGCCATTATACTGTATAGAGGGTTGTGTTGGGGCTATAATACTGCATGGAGGGCTGTCTTGAAGCCATTATACTGTATGGAGGGTTGTGTTGGGCCTATAAAACTGTATCGAGGGCTGTGTTGGGCCTATAATACTGTATGGAGGGCTGTGTTGAAGCCATTATAATGTATGGAGGGTTGTGTTGGGGCTATTATTGTTATGATAGGCTACAAGCACTAAGGAAAGACAGGAGATCTGTCCCTACAATAGAACTAAGCTAGATCCCTACGATGTAACGGGGAACCTGATCCTGCGATCAGACCCGCTAAAGTCCTCAGCTAGTCTGAACGAAGACCTATAGATGTGAGGGAGGGATCCCTACAAGAACTAGGGACTGGTAGAAAGATGGACACCTCCTAGCAGAAATTGTAGCAGTAAAAAGACAAACACACAACATAGAACATAAAGGTCAAAAAGACCTAGCTAAACTGACTAGCTAAACTGACTGAGAAAGGATACAAAGCACCTGGCTAGTTTAAGAGTAGAAATTACAATGAAGTCCAGCATGGCCAGAAGGGCGGAGCAGGATTAAATAGGCAAAAAGGTCATGTGACCAGCAAAATAGAAAAAACCTAACAGGAGAGTTCTAACAGTACCCCCTCTTCTATGAGGATCCTCCGGATCCCCTAGGACCAGGCTTATCAGGAAGCCTCTTGTGAAACGCTCTGACAAGTCTGGAAGCATAAACATCATCCGCCCTCACCCATGAGTTATCCTCGGAACCGAAACCCTTCCAAGCGACGAGATACTGCAAACTCCCTCTATACCGTCTAGAATTAAGGATGCGAGAAATTTCATATTCCCCGTCCTCCACCACCGGAGGAACAGTGGCAGTGGCGTCTCTATCTGGTACATCAGCTTTTTTCAATAGAGAAACATGAAACTCCGGATTAATCTTCCAGGAGGTAGGAACCTCCAACCTAACAGCAGATTGGTTAACTACCTGAAGCACCTTAAAGGGCCCTACAAACTTGGGACCCAATTTTTTAGAAGGAATCCTCAACCGCAGTTTCTTAGAGGACAACCAAACCATGTCACCAACCGTAAACAAAACCTCTTGACGTTTCTTGTCAAAGTACCTCTTAGATTTTTTTGTTAACCTCCTGAAGATGACCACGCACATCCGTCCAAACTCTCTCCAAATCACCGGAAAAACTCTCCTCCTCAGGCACAGCCGATACCAATTTGGAGAATGACCCAAAAGACGGATGTCTCCCAGAACAACAACAAAAAAGGCGAACACCCAGCAGAAGAGGATGTATGGTTGTTAAGAGCAAATTCAGCAAGCGGCAGAAACTCAGACCACCCCTCTTGATTGTCTGCCACAAAACAACACAAGAACTGCTCAACATCCTGATTCTTCCTTTCTGTCTGGCCATTAGACTCAGGATGATATCCAGATGAAAACGACAAATGAACTCCCAACCTGTCACAAAAGGCACGCCAAAAACAAGCCACGAACTGAGGTCCCCTATCAGAAACAATGTCAGTAGGAACACTATGGAGTCTGACAATTTCCTTGACAAAGGCCTTAGCGAGTGTCTTAGCGCAGGGCAGCTTGATGAAGGGAACCAAGTGACACATCTTGCTAAAACGGTCCACGACCACCCAGATGACCGTGAAACCCTCAGAGGAGGGAAGGTCAGTAATAAAGTCCATAGCCAGATGTGTCCAAGGTGCACTAGGAACCTCCAGAGGGCAAAGCAACCCCGCAGCAGGAGTATGAGAAGACTTAGATCTAGCACACACAGTACATTGACGCACCCACTTAATGACTTCCTTCTGCCATCCAGGCCACCAAAAACTGCGACCCACAAGTCTCTTGGTCTCAGAAATTCCTGGATGACCTGCCAACCGAGACTCATGACACTCAACAAACAAATCTCTCCTAAAGGTCCTAGGCACAAACAACCTCCCATGGGGAGTGTTAGATGGGGCATTCTCTTGTGCTTTAAGAATATCATCTTCCAAAACGGAGTCCAATGCAGCAATCACAACACCTTCTTGTAAAATGCTCTCCTCCTCCTCCTCAGCACCGACCATGGGAGAAAAGCTGCGAGACAACGCATCAGCTTTAACATTCTTGGTACCCGGGATGTAAGTAACGGAAAAATTAAACCGCGAAAAAAAAAGTGCCCACCTAGCCTGACGGGCATTCAAGCGCTTGGCAGCATCAAGATAGATCAGATTTTTATGATCAGTGAAAACCTGAATGGGAAATTCCGCACCTTTCAAGAGATGACGCCAGTGTTCAAATGCGAGTTTAATAGCCAGCAACTCCCGATTACCAATATCGTAATTAAGTTCAGTCTCAGAAAATTTTTTTGAAAAAAAGGCACAGGGATGTACTCCATCCTTGTTTTCCTGAGACAACACCGCACCGACCCCCACAGAAGAAGCATCAACCTCAACCAAAAACGGCTTAGTCACATCAGGCTGCATAAGGATGGGAGCAGAGCTGAACCTCTCCTTGAGATACACAAAAGCTTCAATGGCCTCAGTAGTCCACTGAACCGCATTAGCACCTTTCCTGGTGAGATCGGTCAGTGGTTTAACAATAATATAAAATTTTTTAATGAATTTTCTGTAATAATTGGCGAAACCCAAAAACCTCTGTATCGATTTCAAACCAATAGGCCTAGGCCATTCCTGCACAGCTTGAACTTTCACCGGGTCCATCTCAAAGCCCTCGCTGGAGATAATGTAGCCCAAAAAACTAATTCTCTGTACAGCGAACTCACATTTCTCCAGCTTAGCAAAAAGCGAATTGTCCATTAATAACTGTAATACCTCACGTACGCTCTGCCAATGAGACTCCAGATCAGGCGAATAAATCAAAATGTCATCCAAATACACAACCACATTTTTGCCGATCAAAGGTCTAAGGATGTCATTAATAAGATTCTGAAAAAATACTGGAGCATTGGTAAGACCAAAAGGCATAACCAGATTCTCAAAATGACCCACAGGAGTGTTAAAAGCAGTCTTCCATTCATCACACTCCTTCATGCGCAACAAATTGTATGCCCCCCGGAGATCAATTTTAGAGAACCACTTGGCCCGCACTAACTGGTTAAACAAATCAGGAATCAATGGCAGTGGGTAGGGATTACGTACAGTAATTTTATTATCTCGCGAAAGTCCAGACAAGGACGTAAACCGCCGTCCTTTTTTTAACAAAAAAAAATCCAACAGCCACAGGTGACTTAGAGGGTCTGATATGACCGGCGGCCAAGCTCGCCTGTATGTATTCCTCCAAAGCCTTTCTCTCAGGAATAGTAAGATTAAATAAACGACTTTTAGGAAGAGTTGCTCCAGGGACAAATTCAATGGTACAATCATAGTCTCTATGGGGAGGCAAAATTTGCGACTCCTCCTCAGAAAAAACTTTCCAAAAATCCTGAATAGGTACAGGCAATTCCCCTCTATCCACAGCAGCAATGCGCCCGTTACAACACTTGTCATAACACTTAGGGCTCCAGGACTTAATTTCATTAGTAGACCAATCCAGTACAGGATTGTGCAATTTTAACCAGGGTAACCCCAAAATTACTGGAGAAGGCAAATTATTTAATACTACCAAATCCAAATTTTCTTGGTGAATACCATTAATAGTGACTGGAAATTCACAGACCTTGTGAGTAACACTCTTCAAGGGGAGCCATCGACAGAAACCACAGCAATAGGGGATGACAAAGGTTTTGGTTTTAATTTAAGTTTTTCCAAGAATCTCCCATCAATCACATTCAGAGTAGAACCACAATCCACAAATACCCGAAATTCAATTAATTCTTCTTGAGCTGCAGTAGTATCAGAAAAAAATACCCCATTAGTGTTTAAACAGGCTATATGAGCGTAACTGACCGTTTTTTGTTTTTTTTCTTTGTTCATACGAAGTACACAGTTCTTAATGAAATGGTCAGATTTTCCGCAATAAAAGCACAAACCTTCAGAAAACCTGCGGTCTTTTTCCTGAGAGCGGGGTGACATCGCTCCCAATCTCCATCGGCTCTCCAATGTCAGTACAGACCCTCTCAAGACTAGGAGCTGACATGGCAAAGGATTTACTCTCATTAACCCTAGCACGCAGTCTCCTGTCCACCCGTATAGCTAATTGCATTGCCTCCTGCAAGTTTCCAGGTGTAGGATAAGCAATAAGCAGATCCTTAACCTTTTCACCTAGCCCAGCAAGAAACAAACTTTTCAGAGCTGAATCGTTCCACCCCACCTGAGCAGACCACCGACTGAAGTGAGTACAATAATTTTCAACATTACCTGATCCCTGTCTCAAAAGTCTCAATTCCGTCTCAGCTGATGAGACACGATCAGGATCATCATACAACAACCCCAAAGCAGAAAAAAAACTATCCACTGATCTAAAGCACGGATCACTAGGTTGGAGAGAAAAGGCCCATCCCTGAGGTTCTTTGCGCAAAAGTGACATTATGAACCCAATGCGTTGTGATTCATCACCAGAGGATCTGGGTCTCAAACGAAAATACAATAAACAAGCATTTTTAAAGGAAAAAAAATCTTGTTGTTCACCAAAAAATAAATCAGGCAATCGTACCTTTGGCTCCACAAAATGCGCTCCAGAACAGCTACTCACGTGTTGTTGGAGCTCGGCCACCTCCAGAGAGAGTCCCTGCAGGTGTTGAGCCAAATCCTGAACCGACACCATGATGGAAACTGGAGGTCTTTCCTTAGAGATATTTTTGGGCTGGACTTACTGTTATGATAGGCTACAAGCACTAAGGAAAGACAGGAGATCTGTCCCTACAATAGAACTAAGCTAGATCCCTACGATGTAACGGGGAACCTGATCCTGCGATCAGACCCGCTAAAGTCCTCAGCTAGTCTGAACGAAGACCTATAGATGTGAGGAAGGGATCCCTACAAGAACTAGGGACTGGGAGAAAGATGGACACCTCCTAGCAGAAATTGTAGCAGTAAAAAGACAAACATACAACATAGAACATAAAGGTCAAAAAGACCTAGCTAAACTGACTGAGAAAGGATACAAAGCACCTGGCTAGCTTAAGAGTAGAAATTACAATGAAGACCAGCATGGCCAGAAGGGCGGAGCAGGATTAAATAGGCAAAAAGGTCATGTGACCAGCAAAATAGAAAAAACCTAACAGGAGAGTTCTAACAATTATACTGTGTGGAGGGTCTTGTTGGGGCCATTATACTGTATGGAGAGTTGTGTTTGGCCTATAATACTGTATGGAGGGCTGTGCTGAAGTCAAGATAATGTATGGATGATTGTATTGGGGCCATTATAATGTATGGAGTGCTGTGTTGAAGCCATTATAATGTATGGAGGGTTGTGTTGGGGCCATTATACTGTATGGAGTGCTGTGTTGAAGCCATTATACTGTATGGAGGGCTGTGTTGAGGCCATTATAGTGTATGGAGGGCTGTGTTGAAGCCATTATACTGTATGGAGGGTTGTGTTGAGGCCATTATACTTTATGGAGGGTTGTGTTGAGGCCATTATACTGTATGGAAGGTTGTGTTGAGGCCATTATACTGTATGAAGGGTTGTGTTGAAGCCATTATACTGTATGGAGGGTTGTGTTGGGTCTATAATACTGTATGGAGGGCTGTGTTGGGGCTATAATACTGTATGGAGGGCTTTGTTGGGGCCACAGTTTGCACAACATACTGTTTTGGGGTCATCATCTTTGGCCCGGAGGGTGTATGGTAGGGTTATGATACTGTGCTTGTGGAGGAATTCACTATGGGGGTATCATACTGTGTTTGGGGGGCACTTTTGTTGGCATCATACTTTATTGGGCCAATGAAAGGGAAATCTAGGGGCTTCAATACTGGTAAAATTACTTTGTAAGGGCTTCAAAGTTGTGAGATATGCTCTTCTACGACCCCGCCGAATATTCTTTTTTGGGGGGGGAAGGGGACCCAATTAGAACTTCTGCTATGAAGCCCCATGATTTCTGTGTATGCCCTTGTTCCAATGCATTTAACATGAAAATAAATGAAGTATTGCAAGTAGTTTAAATCAAAATCCTCTCCTATGTACACCATCATGTCTCCATAGTTACAGACTACAAATATATCCCGTGTAGTCAGACTCTTCCATTTATTTTCCTTTTTTGGATCAGGTGATGAGATTAAAAAGTTGGTTGTAAAAGTTCGCTCACTTTACTAAATAACTTCTAACTTCTTCTTCTGGTTTCCTTTCTTCCGCACCGTCTTGCAGCTTATTCATGGAAAAAAAAGGTACAAAGTTCAATACAACCCCGTTCTTCATCAGTGCAATGGAAGTAAAACTGAACCACTGGAGGAAAATGACCATATTCACACCCAAATTGTAGTGCGAGACTAAAAAAGACATCCGCAATGTTCTTTCCACAGACGTCTGTGGGACACTATGTGAATATCTGACGAATGCAAGTGAAAATATCAATGAGCCTGACTGCAACCGATACACCAAATATATCAGTATACAGTATGTAACCGCTTGAAAAACGTATTCGCACCTGACCCACCATTCAGGCTTTCTCTAACATTGCATCACTTTAAATCGAGTCAATGTTGTTTCACAAGGAACAGCAGAAAGAAAATACAAAGGGACATATCTACAGCTTACCTTATACAAATCACCAGTTACAGGCTGGGAAGCTTTTTTTCTGGCATGACAGCCGCTTTAAAATATTTTCCATTAGTGACATCCTGTATTATTCTGCTGCACTCACTATTCTGCTGGTGCAGTCACTATATACATACATTACATTACTGATCCTGTACTGATCCTAAATTACATCCTGTATTATACTCCAGAGCTGCACTCACTATTCTGCTGATGCAGTCACTGTGTACATACATTACATTACTGATCCTGAGTTACATCCTGCATTATACTCCAGAGCTGCACTCACTATTCTGCTGGTGCAGTCACTCTGTACATACATTACATTACTAATCCTGTACTGATCCTGAGCTACATTCTGTATTATACTCCAGAGCTGAACTCACTATTCTGCTGGTGCAGTCACTGTATACATACATTACATTACTGATTTACTGATTCTGTACTGACCATGAGTTACATCCTGTATGATACTCCAGAGCTGCACTCACTTTTCTGCTGGTGCAGTCACTGTGTACATACATTACATTACTGATCCTGAGTTACATCCTGTATTATACTCCAGAGCTGCACTCACTATTCTGCTGGTGCAGTCACTGTGTACATACATTACATTACTGATCCTGTACTCATCCTGAGTTACATCCTGTATTATACTCCAGATCTGCACTCACTATTCTGCTGGTGCAGTCACTGTGTACATACATTACATTACTGATCCTGAGTTACATCCTGTATTATACTCCAGAGCTGCACTCACTATTCTGCTGGTGCAGTCACTATATACATACATTACATTACTGATCCTGTACTGATCCTGAGTTACATCCTGTATTATACTCCAGAGATGCACTCACTATTCTGCTGGTGCAGTCACTGTGTACATACATTACATTACTGATCCTGTACTCATCCTGAGTTACATCCTGTATTATACTCCAGAGCTGCACTCACTATTCTGCTGGTGCAGTCACTGTGTACATACATTACATTACTGATCCTGAGTTACATCCTGTATTATACTCCAGAGCTGCACTCACTATTCTGCTGGTGCAGTCACTGTGTACATACATTACATTACTGATCCTGTACTGATCCCGAGTTACATTCTGTATTATACCCCAGAGCTGCACTCACTATTCTGCTGGTGGAGTCACTGTGTACATACATTACTGATCCTGAGTTACATTCTGTATTATACTTCAGAGCTGCACTCACTATTCTGCTGGTGCAGTCACTCTGTACATGCATTAAATTACTGATCCTGTACTGATCCTGAGTTACATCCTGTATTATACTCCAGAGCTGCACTCGCTCTTCTGCTGGTGCAGTTACTGTGTACATACATTACATTACTGATCCTGAGTTACATCCTGTGTTATACTCCAGAGCTGCACTCACTATTCTGCTGGTAGAGTCACTGTGTACATACATTACATTACTGATCCTGAGTTACATCCTGTATTATACTCCAGAGCTGCACTCACTATTCTGCTGGTACAGTCACTGTGTACATACATGACATTACTAATCCTGTACTGATCCTGAGCTACATTCTGTATTATACTCCAGAGCTGCACTCACTATTCTGCTGGTGCAGTCACTGTGTACATACATTACTGATCCTGAGTTACATCCTGTATTATACTCCAGAGCTGCACTCACTATTCTGCTGGTGCAGTCACTGTGTACATACATTACATTACTGATCCTGAGTTACATTCTGTATTATACTCCAGAGCTGCACTCACTATTCTGCTTGTGCAGTCACTGTGTACATACATTACATTTCTGATCCTGAGTTACATCCTATATTATATTCCAGAGCTGCACTCACTATTCTGCTGGTGGAGTCACTGTGTACATACACTACATTACTGATCCTGAGTTACATCCTGTAGATCTTTTATTATAAAAATGAAAAACATAACAAAATTAATAACCAGAAAATAAACAATGTAATGAACTGGTCCAGCGGCTCCCTCTCTCCTCACACACATATTATACATATATACACAATAATAACTACCTACACCATGACATCTGGTCCGGTTACCAAACAAATAATAACAATATAATAAACAATAACCGACAAATTATATACATTCTTTTTTTTTTTTTTTTTTTTTTTAAATAAAATAAATACTAACTATACAAATATATACAAGACAAAACAAAACCCCCCACATTCGAGCCCACCAGTCTCTCCTCGGCACCGACCTGAGAGCTGGTCCTGCGCCTCATGCCTCAGTCCAACGTCCATAGGCCAGATCAGGCAGTGCCAGTTTTTCACCCAAATAACCAGTGTCCCACAAGATGAACCCACCTCCCCCCTTTTCCCTCCACCCAACCTAACACCTACACCCAAACCCATATATACAATATATACAGAAACAAACAATACAATAACCACAACTGACAAAGCCCAAGTTCGGCGCCTGCAGCCCTACATCACTGTCTACTGATCAATAAAACAAAAATCTATGGTGTCAGCAGCAGCCCACCACCAGGAGAGGAGATGACCAGACTAGGGCACACTAAAAGAAAAGCCCCTCCAGAGGAGAGCGGCCCTCCGTGTACCCAGTCTCTCATACTCCAGAGAACGCACCTTCACCAGGTCACCGAGTATGGTCCTAAACACATCGTCCACTGGGAGGATTTTCCGCTGCGTCGATACTAAGCACCGTGCGTTCCACGTGTGATACCTAACCACTGCGCTAACTAGAAATAAGGTGCAGCGGTCCCAACCACCCAGGTCCCCGAATGCTCCATAGGCCCATTCCGCATAAGAGAGACCGGCCAGCCGGGGCCAGCCAATGGAGGCGCCCACCCTGTTGTACACCTCTGTGTTAAAGGGACAACAAAGCAGGAAGTGGTCCATGCTTTCAACCATGGTACCACAATGCTCCCGAGGACAGTTCCTGTCCTCAGAGCTCCTACACTTCAGATTGTCCCTCACACACAGTTTCCCATGGAAGCAGCGCCAAGCCAAGTCCCAAACCTTCGAGGGGATCCTGATAGAATTCAAAAGATGCAGACCCACCCCAAGATCCCGACTTGGGCAATCCCTGAGCGCCAGAGGCCTCTGAAAATGGGTCAACAGAATCCTTTTGTCAAGGAGCTTCCTTGGCAGAGTCCTGACCTCCCACATTCCCAGACCCCACCGGCGAATTACCTTCAGAACCACGGTAGCGTAAGCCGGGAGATGTCCATGCGGTGTGCGGAGATCCTTCACTTGCCCTCCTGTCTCCCATTCCTGGAAGAAAGGCTGAAACCATCCCTTACAGGAGAATACCCACGGAGGAGCCCTCTCTTTCCAGAGGTTTGCAATATTGATCTTAATGAAGGTATTCACAAGGAATACCACAGGGTTGACCATACCCAACCCTCCTAGTCTCCTCGTACGGTAAGTAACCTCCCTCTTGACCAGGTTCAGTCTATTCCCCCATAACAGTCGAAAGAACAAACTGTAGACCCGAGTCCAGAGAGGCTCTGGCAAGATGCACACACTGCCCAGATAGATCAGCAAAGGGAGCAGGTAAGTTTTGATCAGGTTTACCCTTTCCCTTAGGGTCAAAGACCAACCCTTCCATTGGTTCACCTTCTGAGTGGCGATCTCTAGCCTGCTGTCCCAATTTTGTTTGGGGTAATCCCCCTGGCCAAATTCGATGCCAAGAACTTTTGCAGAGACTTTGGGTTCTGGAAGGGTGTCCGGGAGATCAAAACCAGGATCTCCTCCTCCCAGCCAGAGACTCTCACACTTATCCCGGCTGATCTTAGACCCGGATGCCTCCGAGTAGCGATTTACCTCTGACATCAGTCATTCTGCCTCCCCATCAGAGGAAACAAAAACGGTGACGTAATCGGCATACGCTACCACTCTCAGAGTGGCTTCCGGTGCTGCCCGGTCCATCCCGATCCCAGCCAACGGTCCACGCTCCACCCTCCTAAGAAGTGGGTCAATCGCAAACACGTACAGTAGCGGGCTCAAGGGACAACCCTGGCGAACACCACACCCAACCTCAAAAGAGCTGCCAATCCAACCGTTCACAAGCGGGAAACTCTCTGCCCCAGCGTACAAGGTCTTAAGCCAATCAACGAACCCCCCCGGCAGGCCATACCTCAGAAGGACAGACCAGAGGTACTCATGATTAACCCGATCAAACGCTTTTGCCTGGTCCAATGACAGCATGTACCCCTTCCAGTGGCCAGCCCTACCCTGCTCCACCGCCTCTCGGACACAGAGTACAGCACTAATTGTACTGCGGCCCGGAACAGAGCAATGCTGGGCCCCCGAAAGGAGCTGGGGTGCAAATTTCACCAGCCGATTAAACAGCACCTTTGCCAAAACCTTCCTGTCTGCATTGAGAAGCGCTATGGGACGCCAATTCTCAATGCAAGATGGGTCCTTACCCTTTGACAAGATGATCAGGGCAGACCTCCTCATTGACTTTGGCAGAGTGCCCGAGGAAAGACACTCATTGAATATCTCAGTCAAGAGGGGAACCAAGGCGTCCTTAAAGGTCTTATAGAATTCAGATGTTAAGCCATCCGGACCGGGAGATTTCTTCAGGGCAAGCCCTTCAATCGCCAACTTAACTTCCTCTTCCCTGATCATCTCTGTCAAAACGCCAAGAGAGGGGTCTACCCCTGGTTCGGGGACGGCTTCAGCCAGAAAAGCCAACATCTCATCCCAATCCAGATCCCTCTTCCCCAAGAGGTGCGAGTAGAAGGATCTGACGACCTCCAGGATCCCTGATCTGGATCTTTTCAGGGACCCCGCAGTGTCAACCAGTCCTGTAACAACTTTACTATTCACTGACATCTTGCAGTTTCTATAAGGGTCGGGCGAGCGGTACTTCCCGTAATCCCTCTCAAAAATCAAAGATGCGTTTCTATCATACTGACACCTCATTAGCAAAGATTTCACTCTGGAGATCTCCTCGCGGCTACCGCCAGTTGAGACAAGATGCTCGAGTTTCCTCCTCAGGCCCTGATACAGGCGGTACCTGTCCAGGCTCCTGAGGCTCGAGAGCTGGCGGAAGAATCTCGCCACCCTTTTCTTAAACATCTCCCACCACTCTGACTTACTACTACAAAGATCCAGTAAGGGTACCTGGCTCTGAAGAAAATCCTCAAAGGACTGTCTTATCTCCACTTCTTCCAAGAGAGACGAATTGAGCCTCCAAAAGCCTCTTCCCATCCGGGGGGTCTCTGTAACATTCAGGGAAAACAAAATCAAACAGTGATCGGAGAACTCCACCTCAACAACAGATACTGCTGAAGAGACGGCTTCCTCCTTTAAATAAAACCTGTCTATCCTGGACCTACAGTTACCTCTATGATAGGTGAACCCCTCGTGGCCTGCGGTGTGCCGGATGTGGACATCCACCAGGCGAGCCTCACTAGCTATACTATTAAGGGCGACGCTATCATAAGTCAGCTTGTCTCTGGAACCTCCTCTATCCCGGGGCCTCGTGACAGTGTTGAAGTCCCCTCCAAAGACGACCTGCCGACTCGTAAAAAGGTAGGGCTTGATCCTCATAAAGAGACACTTCCGGTCCCACTTAGATTGGGGACCATAGATGTTAATGAGCCGGAGCTCTTGTCCCTTCATGAGGACATCTAATATCAGGCACCTCCCCATTTCTAACTCAATAACCCGTCGGCATTCTACCGGTGCGGTAAAAAGGACCGCCACTCCGCTATACGGCTCGGCCGCAAGAGACCAATAGGAGGGCCCGAGTCTCCACTCCCTCTTAGCTATAAACACCTCTGCCATATTTGGCAGCCTGGTCTCTTGCAAAAAGAAAATGTCAGCTTCAACCCGGCTGAGAAAATCAAAGGCCGCAAATCTAGCCATGTTTGACTTAATGCTGGCGACATTAATGGACGCCAGTGTCAACGGAGTGGGTACCGCCATCATTGGTGATTGAGTTAGATGGCTTTCTTCCCACTCCCCTTATCCTCTGCATCAGAGGAGGAATCCTTCCCCCTCTTTAATGACACAGAGGTGTCCATTCCCACATTTTTCCTTCTTTTTTCGTCCTCGTCTCCGGACTCTGGGCCAGTCCCTCCCCCCAAGGACCTTGCATCCCCAGGAGAAGGAGACTCGGCGCCCCCTGTAAGCTCCGCTGAAGCCGGAACCTCACCCTCAGCCTCCTCCTCAGAGGAAGAGATGTTATCAAGGGCTTGGAACCGGTTAGAAAGACCAACTAGAGGGGAGTCGGTTTTACCTTCCTTAGGTACCTTGGTCAGAGCGGGAGAAGATGTTTTATCTCCCTTCTTTCTCTTCATTTTGGTGCCGAGCTTACGCTTGTGCTCTAGCCACCGCTTATTATCCTCATCCATACTTTCATAATGGGAGGATTCTGAAGCAGAGGCAGTTTCCTCCCTGTGGATCCTCCTGACCTCCTCATCCAACTCATCATCCCTCGGGGCCTCAGCAGCAACACTGGCATCCAGGACAGGGGCTGCCCCGGTAGTCTGGGGCTCGCCCCGCTCCAACTCCTATCTGCGCTTGTCTAGACGCCTCAGCTGGGCAGGCGTCTTTTTATTGCTTTTCTTCCCTGGCCCCTCAGCTCCCCCACCCCTGCTAGTCCCCTCTCCAGCAGAATCGGCCTCACGGCTTACTCCCACCGGGGTCTCGACTGCATTAGCAAAGGAGCGAGAACAACGGCTGAATGGGTGGCCTAACTCACCACACAGGTGGCACCTAATCTCCACACAAGAGGCGGCAAGATGGCCGACACCCCCACACAACGCGCATTTCTGCACGGTGCAGTTTGCACTGAAGTGTGTGGGGTCGCCGCACCTGTGACAGAGCTTCGGTTGCCCCTGGTAGAAGACCAGGATACGATCCCTACCCAGGAAGGCAGACGATGGAATGTGGGCAACCGTACCACCTGAACGCTTAAGTTTTACCATAAACGTCCAGGCCCCTGACAAGATACCAAACTCGTTGCGGTTTTTCTTTGGCATCTCCACCACCTCTCCATACCGACCAAGCCACGTCATGATGTCATAGCAAGAAAGCGACTCGTTACGAGTCATCACGGTCACTTTCTTGATCTGGTTTTGGCGAGACACTGCCTGAACGGCAAAGTCTCGCCAGCCGGGCTCATTTTTTGCCAACTCATATTTCGCCCAGAAGAGCTCAAGCCCCTCCGGCCGAACAAAGCTGACATCAAACTCAGTTGTGGAATAGGGATGTATCAAGGCGTAGATGTCAATCGCCTTGAAGCCCATCCTCAGCAGGAGCTCCACAACTTTAGACCTTGGCGGACATGCATCACTGCCCCTCCACCGAAGACGGACCACATTCCTACGCACACTGCCTGGCCCGGCTGTTGGGAGGGACCACACTGTATCTCCCCCTTTTTGCTCTCGGAAGGCCCCGAGGCCATGCCTCTCTATCCAGAAGGATAGATCAACCTCTCGACCCTCTACCATTAGTGATCTCTCCCCCTTCTTTAGAGCCTCCAGAAGGCGCCGTTGCAACATGCCGTCCCCAAAGCCCGGAGACGAGGAGGATGCCCTATTTGCCCCGGAGGTGACACTGGCATAACTCTGGACAGGTGTTGCCACCCCCGGGGGGGCAACCGGACCAGTGACCACATCAGCCCCAACAGTATCACCATTACCCACCTCCATCTCACCCTCCACCAAACCAGCAACCACACCACTAGACAATGAATTATCCTCATTCACCTCCACCACCACATTCATTCCTGCTGGACCAGTAACAATGGTGGATGACCTTTTGACCTCCGCATCAGGCACAAGGGGCTCAGTCACCTCCATAGAACTGGAGGCAACCTCACCCCCGGTCTTATGTGTGCCCTCCACATCATCGGTCGGTAATTTCCGCTGTTTGGCATTTGGTATAATGTGCCGCTGATCTCTAGCTGCAGTTAGGCGCCGCTGATCTTTAGCATCAGGATCTTCCGGACCAGCGACGCCAACACAAAATAGCACTTTCGTGGGAGGACCGGAACGCTCAGCCCCAACTGCCCCCTCACACTGCCGCCGCTTCTCAACTAAGTGATCAGCGGCAACAGCATTCAGAGGCGCCGAGGCTACCGGAGCTGCCCCCGACACCGGGCTGCTCCCCCCTCCCACTGAGGAGCGCACCACAGCATCGTGGCCTGATGGAACGCCCGCCGCCGAGCCGCCCTCACTGTCCAGCCTCTCGGCTGATGCACCTCCTGCTACGTCCCCACTACTACAAGCAGAGATGGAGCTCTGCGCCTCACTACCGCGCTCTGTAATCTCCCCGCGCCTTTGCACCCGATCCACAGCAGAACCCGGGCTGGGCTGGGCAGCGGGGCTTATACAGCGAGCTGAGCCTGCCGCCGACTCAGGGGGTACAGGGAGGGGGGCATTTATGTATCTTATCGCTTCCTGCAGCTTTGGCTTGGTCTTCTTTGCCTTTTTGTGGCCCCCAGGTGCCTCTTCTGGTAGATAGTCACCAAGATGGAAGTTTTGGAGGCACACTGGGGACTCCAGGAGCTTAATCTCCGCCATTAGCGCCCCTCCCTGGCCGCTGCTGTCACGGTCCTCCCCAGAGCCGGCAGAACTGCGACCGGATGTCACTGTCGCCTGTCCTGCAGGGAGCTCGCTGCACGTGGCCTGCGGGAGACTTTGCAGGCTGCCAGGTGGGGCTTGCTGCTGGTCATCATCACTCTCATCATCCACCTGGCTCTCAGGCTGCAGCCCTATCTGCCTTTGCTCTCTGGTATCAGCCATTTCTCTAAAGCGGTCTTCATTTATAAGTTTTTCTTTGAAAGGACCACTCTGCTCTCTGATGGTGGCTTTCCTAAGTTCCAGGCGTTGAATTTCACTGCTCAGTTTTTTTACCTCGGCTTGGAGTTTTGCCTTCCTTGGTTTGGAGGCCCCCGCAGCTTTGGCGCTTGTGCAGCGCAGCTCCTCCCGGAGCCTCCTGATGAGCTTACTGGCATCTTCATACTCACGGAGGTGGATCATGACCCGGGAGGCATAGCTGGACACAGACTCCCGGGGTCCCTGCAGCGCCCACCCCCCCTCAGGGAGGTCGGCCTCACCTCCGTGAGCACTCAGCTTCCCTCCGGAAGGAGCGCCATCTTGCACACCGCTGTCAGGCTTTTCCTCCATGCTGGAAGCCTTGTGGCTTCTGGGGGTCTCCACAATCCCGGGGGGAGTAGGAGCCACATTGCTGCGACTCCTGGTGCAGCGTCTCACCCCCGAGTCCTCTGATGTGCAGGCCGGTTGCTGGTTTCTTCTGCCCCCCGCCGGCCTGGTTCGGGAAGCAGAAGCCTGGGACTTGGCTCCATCACTCATCCCAGAAACCCGCTCCCTCCCTGGGAAAGAGAGAAAGCAGGTCCCCTGGTGGAGAGGTGTTGGTTTCTCAGAGATCAGGAGCTCACAGCAGGATCTGCAGCCACCACACCCGCAATCACCACACTGACTAGCAGCTGATCAGAGCTGCACCCAGTATGCTGCTGGTGGAGTCACTGTGTACATACATTACATTACTGATCCTGTACTGATCCTGAGTTACATCCTGTATTATACTCCAGAGCTGCACTCACTATTCTGCTGGTGCAGTCACTGTGTACATACATTACATTACTGATCCTGAGTTACATCCTGTATTATACTCCAGAGCTGCACTCACTATTCTGCTGGTGCAGTCACTGTGTACATACATTACATTACTGATCCTGTACTGATCCTGAGTTACATTCTGTATTATACCCCAGAGCTGCACTCACTATTCTGCTGGTGGAGTCACTGTGTACATACATTACTGATGCTGAGTTACATTCTATATTATACTCCAGAGCTGCACTCACTATTCTGCTGGTGCAGTCACTCTGTACATACATTAAATTACTGATCCTGTACTGATCCTGAGTTACATCCTGTATTATACTCCAGAGCTGCACTAGCTATTCTGCTGGTGCAGTCACTGTGTACATACATTACATTACTGATCCTGAGTTACATTCTGTATTATACTACAGAGCTGCACTCACTATTCTGCTGGTGCAGTCACTCTGTACATACATTAAATTACTGATCCTGTACTGATCCTGAGTTGCATCCTGTGTTATACTCCAGAGCTGCACTCACTATTCTGCTGGTAGAGTCACTGTGTACATACATTACATTACTGATCCTGAGTTACATCCTGTATTATACTCCAGAGCTGCACTCACTATTCTGCTGGTACAGTCACTGTGTACATACATTACATTACTAATCCTGTACTGATCCTGAGCTACATTCTGTATTATACTCCAGAGCTGCACTCACTATTCTGCTTGTGCAGTCACTGTGTACATACATTACATTACTGATCCTGAGTTACATCCTATATTATACTCCAGAGCTGCACTCCCTATTCTGCTGGTGCAGTCACTGTGTACATACATTACATTACTGATTTACTGATTCTGTACTGACCATGAGTTACATCCTGTATTATACTCCAGAGCTGCACTCACTTTTCTGGTGGTGCAGTCACTGTGTACATACATTACATTACTGATCCTGTACTCATCCTGAGTTGCCTCCTGTATTATACTCCAGAGCTGTACTCACTATTCTGCTGGTGCAGTCACTGTGTACATACATTACATTACTGATCCTGTACTCATCCTGACTTACATCCTGTATTATACTCCAGAGCTGCACTCACTATTCTGCTGGTGCAGTCACTGTGTACATACATTACATTACTTATCCTGCACTGATCCTGAGTTACATCCTGCATTATACTCCAGAGCTGCACTCACTATTCTGCTGGTGCTGTCACTATATACATACATTACATTACTGCTCCTGTACTGATCCTGAGCTATATCCTGTATTATACTCCAGAGCTGCACTCACTATTCTGCTGGTGCAGTCACTGTGTACATTCATTACATTACTTATACTGTACTGATCCTGAGTTACATACTGTATTATACTCCAGAGCTGCACTCAATATTCTGCCGGTGCAGTCACTGTGTATATACATTACATCACTGATCCTGAGTTACATCCTGCATTATACTCCAGAGCTGTACTCACTATTCTGCTGGTGCAGTCACTGTGTACATACATTACATTACTGATCCTGAGTTACATCCTGTATTATACTCCAGAGCTGCACTCACTATTCTGCTGGTGTAGTCACTGTGTACATACATTACATTACTGATCCTGTACTGATCCTGAGTTACATTCTGTATTATACTCCAGAGCTGCACTCACTATTCTGCTGGTGCAGTCACTGTGTACATACATTACATTACTGATCCTGAGTTACATCCTGTATTATACTCCAGAGCTGCAGTCACTATTCTGCTGGTGCAGTCACTGTGTACATGCACTACATTACTGATCCTGTACTGATCCTGAGTTACATCCTGTATTATACTCCAAAGCTGCACTCACTATTCTGCTGGTGCCGTCACTGTATACATGCATTACATTACTGATCCTGTACTGATCCTAAGTTACATCCTGTATTATACTCCAGAGCTGCACTCACTATTCTGCTGGTGCAGTCACTGTGTACATACATTACATTACTGATCCTGAGTTACATCCTGTATTATACCCCAAAGCTGCACTCACTATTCTGCTGGTGCAGTCACTGTGTACATACATTATATAACATTACTGATCCTGAGTTACATCCTATATTATACTCCAGAGCTGCACTCACTATTCTGCTGGTGCAGTCACTGTATATATACATTACATTACTGATCCTGAGTTACATCCTGTATTATACTCCAGAGCTGCACTCACTATTCTGCTGGTGCAATCACTGTGTCCATACATTGCATTACTGATCCTGAGTTACATCCTGTATTATACACCAGAGCTGCACTCACTATTCTGCTGGTGCAGTCACTGTGTACATACATTACATTACTGATCCTGAGTTACATCCTGTATTATACTCCAGAGCTGCAGTCACTATTCTGCTGGTGCAGTCACTGTATACATACATTACATTTCTGATCCTGTACTGATCCTAAGTTACATCCTGTATTATACTCCAGAGCTGCACTCACTATTTTGCTGGTGCAGTCACTGTGTACATACATTACATTACTGATCCTGAGTTACATCCTGTATTATACTCCACAGCTGCACTCACTATTCTGCTGGTGCAGTCACTGTGTACATACATTACATTACTGATCCTGAGTTACATCCTGTATTATACTCCAGAGCTGCACTCACTATTCTGCTGGTGCAGTCACTGTGTACATACATTACATTACTGATCCTGTACTGATCCTGAGTTACATTCTGTATTATACCCCAGAGCTGCACTCACTATTCTGCTGGTGGAGTCACTGTGTACATACATTACTGATGCTGAGTTACATTCTATATTATACTCCAGAG
Organism: Phyllobates terribilis; assembly: GCF_046119375.1. NCBI lineage: Eukaryota > Metazoa > Chordata > Amphibia > Anura > Dendrobatidae > Phyllobates > Phyllobates terribilis. The sequence goes on along the minus strand of NW_027362772.1, from coordinate 63,418,465 downwards.
CTGCACTCACTATTCTGCTGGTGCAGTCACTCTGTACATACATTAAATTACTGATCCTGTACTGATCCTGAGTTACATCCTGTATTATACTCCAGAGCTGCACTAGCTATTCTGCTGGTGCAGTCACTGTGTACATACATTACATTACTGATCCTGAGTTACATTCTGTATTATACTACAGAGCTGCACTCACTATTCTGCTGGTGCAGTCACTCTGTACATACATTAAATTACTGATCCTGTACTGATCCTGAGTTGCATCCTGTGTTATACTCCAGAGCTGCACTCACTATTCTGCTGGTAGAGTCACTGTGTACATACATTACATTACTGATCCTGAGTTACATCCTGTATTATACTCCAGAGCTGCACTCACTATTCTGCTGGTACAGTCACTGTGTACATACATTACATTACTAATCCTGTACTGATCCTGAGCTACATTCTGTATTATACTCCAGAGCTGCACTCACTATTCTGCTTGTGCAGTCACTGTGTACATACATTACATTACTGATCCTGAGTTACATCCTATATTATACTCCAGAGCTGCACTCCCTATTCTGCTGGTGCAGTCACTGTGTACATACATTACATTACTGATTTACTGATTCTGTACTGACCATGAGTTACATCCTGTATTATACTCCAGAGCTGCACTCACTTTTCTGGTGGTGCAGTCACTGTGTACATACATTACATTACTGATCCTGTACTCATCCTGAGTTGCCTCCTGTATTATACTCCAGAGCTGTACTCACTATTCTGCTGGTGCAGTCACTGTGTACATACATTACATTACTGATCCTGTACTCATCCTGACTTACATCCTGTATTATACTCCAGAGCTGCACTCACTATTCTGCTGGTGGAGTCATTGTGTACATACATTACATTACTTATCCTGCACTGATCCTGAGTTACATCCTGCATTATACTCCAGAGCTGCACTCACTATTCTGCTGGTGCTGTCACTATATACATATATTGCATTACTGCTCCTGTACTGATCCTGAGCTATATCCTGTATTATACTCCAGAGCTGCACTCACTATTCTGCTGGTGCAGTCACTGTGTACATTCATTACATTACTTATACTGTACTGATCCTGAGTTACATCCTGTATTATACTCCAGAGCTGCACTCAATATTCTGCCGGTGCAGTCACTGTGTATATACATTACATCACTGATCCTGAGTTACATCCTGCATTATACTCCAGAGCTGTACTCACTATTCTGCTGGTGCAGTCACTGTGTACATACATTACATTACTGATCCTGAGTTACATCCTGTATTATACTCCAGAGCTGCACTCACTATTCTGCTGGTGCAGTCACTGTGTACATACATTACATTACTGATCCTGTACTGATCCTGAGTTACATTCTGTATTATACTCCAGAGCTGCACTCACTATTCTGCTGGTGCAGTCACTGTGTACATACATTACATTACTGATCCTGAGTTACATCCTGTATTATACTCCAGAGCTGCAGTCACTATTCTGCTGGTGCAGTCACTGTGTACATACACTACATTACTGATCCTGTACTGATCCTGAGTTACATCCTGTATTATACTCCAAAGCTGCACTCACTATTCTGCTGGTGCCGTCACTGTATACATACATTACATTACTGATCCTGTACTGATCCTAAGTTACATCCTGTATGATACTCCAGAGCTGCACTCACTATTCTGCTGGTGCAGTCACTGTGTACATACATTACATTACTGATCCTGAGTTACATCCTGTATTATACCCCAGAGCTGCACTCACTATTCTGCTGGTGCAATCACTGTGTACATACATTACATTACTGATCCTGAGTTACATCCTGTATTATACACCAGAGTTGCACTCACTATTCTGCTGGTGCAGTCACTGTGTACATACATTACATTACTGATCCTGAGTTACATCCTGTATTATACCCCAGAGCTGCACTCACTATTCTGCTGGTGCAGTCACTGATCATTACTGATCCTGTACTGATCCTGAGTTACATCCTGTATTATACTCCAGAGCTGCACTAACTATCCTGCTGGTGCAGTCACTGTGTACATACATTACATTACTGATCCTGTACTGATCCTGAGTTACATCCTGTATTATACTCCAGAGCTGCACTCACTATTCTGCTGGTGCAGTCATTGTGTACATACATTACATTACTGATCCTGTACTGATCCTGAGTTACATTCTGTATTATACTCCAGAGCTGCACTCACTATTCTGCTGGTGCAGTCACTGTGTACATACATTACATTACTGATCCTGAGTTACATCCTGTATTATACTCCAGAGCTGCAGTCACTATTCTGCTGGTGCAGTCACTGTGTACATACATTACATTACTGATCCTGTACTGATCCTGAGTTACATCCTGTATTATACTCCAAAGCTGCACTCACTATTCTGCTGGTGCCGTCACTGTATACATACATTACATTACTGATCCTGTACTGATCCTAAGTTACATCCTGTATTATACTCCAGAGCTGCACTCACTATTCTGCTGGTGCAGTCACTGTGTACATACATTACATTACATTACTGATCCTGAGTTACATCCTATATTATACTCCAGAGCTGCACTCACTATTCTGCTGGTGCAGTCACTGTATATATACATTACATTACTGATCCTGAGTTACATCCTGTATTATACTCCAGAGCTGCACTCACTATTCTGCTGGTGCAATCACTGTGTACATACATTACATTACTGATCCTGTACTGATCCTGAGTTACATCCTATATTATACTCCAGAGCTGCACTCACTATTCTGCTGGTGCAGTCACTGTATATATACATTACATTACTGATCCTGAGTTACATCCTGTATTATACTCCAGAGCTACACTCACTATTCTGCTGGTGCAGTCACTGTGTACATACATTACATTACTGATCCTGAGTTACATCCTGTATTATACACCAGAGCTGCACTCACTATTCTGCTGGTGCAGTCACTGTGTACATACATTACATTACTGATCCTGAGTTACATCCTGTATTATACCCCAGAGCTGCACTCACTATTTTGCTGGTGCAGTCACTGATCATTACTGATCCTGTACTGATCCCGAGTTACATCCTGTATTATACTCCAGAGCTGCACTCACTATCCTGCTGGTGCAGTCACTGTGTACATACATTACATTACTGATCCTGTACTGATCCTGAGTTACATCCTGTATTATACTCCAGAGCAGCACTCACTATTCTGCTGGTGCAGTCACTGTGTACATACATTACATTACTGATCCTGTACTGATCCTGAGTTACATTCTGTATTATACTCCAGAGCTGCACTCACTATTCTGCTGGTGCAGTCACTGTGTACATACATTACATTACTGATCCTGAGTTACATCCTGTATTATACTCCAGAGCTGCACTCACTATTCTGCTGGTGCAGTCACTGTGTACATACACTACATTACAGATCCTGTACTGATCCTGAGTTACATCCTGTATTATACTCCAGAGCTGCACTCACTATTCTGCTGGTGCAGTCACTGTGTACATACATTACATTACTGATCCTGTACTGATCCTAAGTTACATCCTGTATTATACTCCAGAGCTGCACTCACTATTCTGCTGGTGCAGTCACTGTGTGCATGCATTACATTACTGATCCTGTACTGATCCTAAGTTACATCCTGTATTATACTCCAGAGCTGCACTCACTATTCTGCTGGTGCAGTCACTGTGTGCATGCATTACATTACTGATCCTGTACTGATCCTGAGTTACATCCTGTATTATACTCCAAAGCTGCACTCACTATTCTGCTGGTGCCGTCACTGTATACATACATTACATTACTGATCCTGTACTGATCCGGAGTTACATCCTGTATTATACTCCAGAGCTGCACTCACTATTCTGCTGGTGCAGTCACTGTGTACATACATTACATTACTGATCCTGAGTTACATCCTGTATTATACCCCAAAGCTGCACTCACTATTCTGCTGGTGCAGTCACTGTGTACATACATTACATTACTGATCCTGAGTTACCTCCTGTATTATACTCCAGAGCTGCACTCACTATTCTGCTGGTGCAGTCACTGTGTATATACATTACATTACTGATCCTGTACTGATCCTGAGTTACATCCTGTATTATACACCAGAGCTGCACTCACTATTCTGCTGGTGCAGTCATTGTGTACATACATTACATTACTGATCCAGAGTTACATCCTGTATTATACTCCAGAGCTGCACTCACTTTTCTGGTGGTGCAGTCACTGTGTACATACATTACATTACTGATCCTGTACTCATCCTGAGTTGCCTCCTGTATTATACTCCAGAGCTGTACTCACTATTCTGCTGGTGCAGTCACTGTGTACATACATTACATTACTGATCCTGTACTCATCCTGACTTACATCCTGTATTATACTCCAGAGCTGCACTCACTATTCTGCTGGTGGAGTCATTGTGTACATACATTACATTACTTATCCTGCACTGATCCTGAGTTACATCCTGTATTATACTCCAGAGCTGCACTCACTATTCTGCTGGTGCTGTCACTATATACATACATTGCATTACTGCTCCTGTACTGATCCTGAGCTATATCCTGTATTATACTCCAGAGCTGCACTCACTATTCTGCTGGTGCAGTCATTGTGTACATTCATTACATTACTTATACTGTACTGATCCTGAGTTACATCCTGTATTATACTCCAGAGCTGCACTCAATATTCTGCCGGTGCAGTCACTGTGTATATACATTACATCACTGATCCTGAGTTACATCCTGCATTATACTCCAGAGCTGTACTCACTATTCTGCTGGTGCAGTCACTGTGTACATACATTACATTACTGATCCTGAGTTACATCCTGTATTATACTCCAGAGCTGCACTCACTATTCTGCTGGTGCAGTCACTGTGTACATACATTACATTACTGATCCTGTACTGATCCTGAGTTACATTCTGTATTATACTCCAGAGCTGCACTCACTATTCTGCTGGTGCAGTCACTGTGTACATACATTACATTACTGATCCTGAGTTACATCCTGTATTATACTCCAGAGCTGCAGTCACTATTCTGCTGGTGCAGTCACTGTGTACATACACTACATTACTGATCCTGTACTGATCCTGAGTTACATCCTGTATTATACTCCAAAGCTGCACTCACTATTCTGCTGGTGCCGTCACTGTATACATACATTACATTACTGATCCTGTACTGATCCTAAGTTACATCCTGTATTATACTCCAGAGCTGCACTCACTATTCTGCTGGTGCAGTCACTGTGTACATACATTACATTACTGATCCTGAGTTACATCCTGTATTATACCACAGAGCTGCACTCACTATTCTGCTGGTGCAATCACTGTGTACATACATTACATTACTGATCCTGAGTTACATCCTGTATTATACACCAGAGTTGCACTCACTATTCTGCTGGTGCAGTCACTGTGTACATACATTACATTACTGATCCTGAGTTACATCCTGTATTATACCCCAGAGCTGCACTCACTATTCTGCTGGTGCAGTCACAGATCATTACTGATCCTGTACTGATCCTGAGTTACATCCTGTATTATACTCCAGAGCTGCACTCACTATTCTGCTGGTGCAGTCACTGTGTACATACATTACATTACTGATCCTGTACTGATCCTGAGTTACATCCTGTATTATACTCCAGAGCTGCACTCACTATTCTGCTGGTGCAGTCATTGTGTACATACATTACATTACTGATCCTGTACTGATCCTGAGTTACATTCTGTATTATACTCCAGAGCTGCACTCACTATTCTGCTGGTGCAGTCACTGTGTACATACATTACATTACTGATCCTGAGTTACATCCTGTATTATACTCCAGAGCTGCAGTCACTATTCTGCTGGTGCAGTCACTGTGTACATACACTATATTACAGATCCTGTACTGATCCTGAGTTACATCCTGTATTATACTCCAAAGCTGCACTCACTATTCTGCTGGTGCCGTCACTGTATACATACATTACATTACTGATCCTGAGTTACATCCTGTATTATACTCCAGAGCTGCAGTCACTATTCTGCTGGTGCAGTCACTGTGTACATACATTACATTACTGATCCTGTACTGATCCTGAGTTACATCCTGTATTATACTCCAGAGCTGCACTCACTATTCTGCTGGTGCCGTCACTGTATACATACATTACATTACTGATCCTGTACTGATCCTAAGTTACATCCTGTATTATACTCCAGAGCTGCACTCACTATTCTGCTGGTGCAGTCACTGTGTACATACATTACATTACTGATCCTGAGTTACATCCTGTGTTATACCCCAAAGCTGCACTCACTATTCTGCTGGTGCAGTCACTGTGTACATACATTACATTACATTACTGATCCTGAGTTACATCCTATATTATACTCCAGAGCTGCACTCACTATTCTGCTGGTGCAGTCACTGTATATATACATTACATTACTGATCCTGAGTTACATCCTGTATTATACTCCAGAGCTGCACTCACTATTCTGCTGGTGCAATCACTGTGTACATACATTACATTACTGATCCTGAGTTACATCCTGTATTATACACCAGAGCTGCACTCACTATTCTGCTGGTGCAGTCACTGTGTACATACATTACATTACTGATCCTGAGTTACATCCTGTATTATACCCCAGAGCTGCACTCACTATTCTGCTGGTGCAGTCACTGATCATTACTGATCCTGTACTGATCCCGAGTTACATCCTGTATTATACTCCAGAGCTGCACTCACTATCCTGCTGGTGCAGTCACTGTGTACATACATTACATTACTGATCCTGTACTGATCCTGAGTTACATCCTGTATTATACTCCAGAGCAGCACTCACTATTCTGCTGGTGCAGTCACTGTGTACATACATTACATTACTGATCCTGTACTGATCCTGAGTTACATTCTGTATTATACTCCAGAGCTGCACTCACTATTCTGCTGGTGCAGTCACTGTGTACATACATTACATTACTGATCCTGAGTTACATCCTGTATTATACTCCAGAGCTGCACTCACTATTCTGCTGGTGCAGTCACTGTGTACATACACTACATTACAGATCCTGTACTGATCCTGAGTTACATCCTGTATTATACTCCAGAGCTGCACTCACTATTCTGCTGGTGCAGTCACTGTGTACATACATTACATTACTGATCCTGTACTGATCCTAAGTTACATCCTGTATTATACTCCAGAGCTGCACTCACTATTCTGCTGGTGCAGTCACTGTGTGCATGCATTACATTACTGATCCTGTACTGATCCTAAGTTACATCCTGTATTATACTCCAGAGCTGCACTCACTATTCTGCTGGTGCAGTCACTGTGTGCATGCATTACATTACTGATCCTGTACTGATCCTGAGTTACATCCTGTATTATACTCCAAAGCTGCACTCACTATTCTGCTGGTGCCGTCACTGTATACATACATTACATTACTGATCCTGTACTGATCCGGAGTTACATCCTGTATTATACTCCAGAGCTGCACTCACTATTCTGCTGGTGCAGTCACTGTGTACATACATTACATTACTGATCCTGAGTTACATCCTGTATTATACTCCAGAGCTGCAGTCACTATTCTGCTGGTGCAGTCACTGTGTACATACACTACATTACTGATCCTGTACTGATCCTGAGTTACATCCTGTATTATACTCCAAAGCTGCACTCACTATTCTGCTGGTGCCGTCACTGTATACATACATTACATTACTGATCCTGTACTGATCCTAAGTTACATCCTGTATTATACTCCAGAGCTGCACTCACTATTCTGCTGGTGCAGTCACTGTGTACATACATTACATTACTGATCCTGAGTTACATCCTGTATTATACCACAGAGCTGCACTCACTATTCTGCTGGTGCAATCACTGTGTACATACATTACATTACTGATCCTGAGTTACATCCTGTATTATACACCAGAGTTGCACTCACTATTCTGCTGGTGCAGTCACTGTGTACATACATTACATTACTGATCCTGAGTTACATCCTGTATTATACCCCAGAGCTGCACTCACTATTCTGCTGGTGCAGTCACAGATCATTACTGATCCTGTACTGATCCTGAGTTACATCCTGTATTATACTCCAGAGCTGCACTCACTATCCTGCTGGTGCAGTCACTGTGTACATACATTACATTACTGATCCTGTACTGATCCTGAGTTACATCCTGTATTATACTCCAGAGCTGCACTCACTATTCTGCTGGTGCAGTCATTGTGTACATACATTACATTACTGATCCTGTACTGATCCTGAGTTACATTCTGTATTATACTCCAGAGCTGCACTCACTATTCTGCTGGTGCAGTCACTGTGTACATACATTACATTACTGATCCTGAGTTACATCCTGTATTATACTCCAGAGCTGCAGTCACTATTCTGCTGGTGCAGTCACTGTGTACATACACTATATTACAGATCCTGTACTGATCCTGAGTTACATCCTGTATTATACTCCAAAGCTGCACTCACTATTCTGCTGGTGCCGTCACTGTATACATACATTACATTACTGATCCTGAGTTACATCCTGTATTATACTCCAAAGCTGCACTCACTATTCTGCTGGTGCCGTCACTGTGTACATACATTACATTACTGATCCTGAGTTACATCCTGTATTATACTCCAGAGCTGCAGTCACTATTCTGCTGGTGCAGTCACTGTGTACATACATTACATTACTGATCCTGTACTGATCCTGAGTTACATCCTGTATTATACTCCAGAGCTGCACTCACTATTCTGCTGGTGCCGTCACTGTATACATACATTACATTACTGATCCTGTACTGATCCTAAGTTACATCCTGTATTATACTCCAGAGCTGCACTCACTATTCTGCTGGTGCAGTCACTGTGTACATACATTACATTACTGATCCTGAGTTACATCCTGTGTTATACCCCAAAGCTGCACTCACTATTCTGCTGGTGCAGTCACTGTGTACATACATTACATTACATTACTGATCCTGAGTTACATCCTATATTATACTCCAGAGCTGCACTCACTATTCTGCTGGTGCAGTCACTGTATATATACATTACATTACTGATCCTGAGTTACATCCTGTATTATACTCCAGAGCTGCACTCACTATTCTGCTGGTGCAATCACTGTGTACATACATTACATTACTGATCCTGAGTTACATCCTGTATTATACACCAGAGCTGCACTCACTATTCTGCTGGTGCAGTCACTGTGTACATACATTACATTACTGATCCTGAGTTACATCCTGTATTATACCCCAGAGCTGCACTCACTATTCTGCTGGTGCAGTCACTGATCATTACTGATCCTGTACTGATCCCGAGTTACATCCTGTATTATACTCCAGAGCTGCACTCACTATCCTGCTGGTGCAGTCACTGTGTACATACATTACATTACTGATCCTGTACTGATCCTGAGTTACATCCTGTATTATACTCCAGAGCAGCACTCACTATTCTGCTGGTGCAGTCACTGTGTACATACATTACATTACTGATCCTGTACTGATCCTGAGTTACATTCTGTATTATACTCCAGAGCTGCACTCACTATTCTGCTGGTGCAGTCACTGTGTACATACATTACATTACTGATCCTGAGTTACATCCTGTATTATACTCCAGAGCTGCACTCACTATTCTGCTGGTGCAGTCACTGTGTACATACACTACATTACAGATCCTGTACTGATCCTGAGTTACATCCTGTATTATACTCCAGAGCTGCACTCACTATTCTGCTGGTGCAGTCACTGTGTACATACATTACATTACTGATCCTGTACTGATCCTAAGTTACATCCTGTATTATACTCCAGAGCTGCACTCACTATTCTGCTGGTGCAGTCACTGTGTGCATGCATTACATTACTGATCCTGTACTGATCCTAAGTTACATCCTGTATTATACTCCAGAGCTGCACTCACTATTCTGCTGGTGCAGTCACTGTGTGCATGCATTACATTACTGATCCTGTACTGATCCTGAGTTACATCCTGTATTATACTCCAAAGCTGCACTCACTATTCTGCTGGTGCCGTCACTGTATACATACATTACATTACTGATCCTGTACTGATCCGGAGTTACATCCTGTATTATACTCCAGAGCTGCACTCACTATTCTGCTGGTGCAGTCACTGTGTACATACATTACATTACTGATCCTGAGTTACATCCTGTATTATACCCCAAAGCTGCACTCACTATTCTGCTGGTGCAGTCACTGTGTATATACATTACATTACTGATCCTGTACTGATCCTGAGTTACATCCTGTATTATACACCAGAGCTGCACTCACTATTCTGCTGGTGCAGTCATTGTGTACATACATTACATTACTGATCCTGAGCTACATCCTGTATTATACTCCAGAGCTGCACTCACTATTCTGCTGGTGCAGTCACTGTGTACATACATTACATTACAGATGCTGAGTTACATCCTGTATTATACTCCAGAGCTGCACTCACTATTCTGCTGGTGCAGTCACTGTGTACATACATTACATTACTGATCCTGAGTTACATCCTGTATTATACTCCTGAGCTGCACTCACTATTCTGCTGGTGCAGTAACTGTGTACATACATTACATTACAGATCCTGAGTTACATCCTGTATTATACTCCAGAGCTGTGCTCACTATTCTGCTGGTGTACTCACTGTGTATATACATTACATTACTGTTCCTGAACTGATCCTGAGTTACCTCCTGTATTATACTCCAGAGCTGCAGTCACTGTTCTGCTGGTGCAGTCACTGTGTACATACATTACATTACTGATGCTGCGTTACATCCTGTATTATACTCCAGAGCTGCACTCACTATTCTGCTGGTGCAGTCACTGTGTACATACATTACATTACAGATCCTGAGTTACATCCTGTATTATACTCCAGAGCTGTGCTCACTATTCTGCTGGTGTACTCACTGTGTACATACATTACATTACTGATCCTGTACTGATCCTGAGTTACCTCCTGTATTATACTCCAGAGCTGCACTCACTATTCTGCTGGTGCAGTCACTGTGTACATACATTACATTACTGATCCTGAGTTACCTCCTGTATTATACCGCAGAGCTGCACTCACTATTCTGCTGGTGCAGTCACTGTGTACATACATTACATTACTGATCCTGTACTGATCCTGAGTTACATCCTGTATTATACTCCAGAGCTGCACTCGCTATTCTGCTGGTGCAGTCACTGTGTACATACATTACATTACTGATCCTGAGTTACATCCTGTATTATACTCCAGAGCTGCACTCACTATTCTGCTGGTGGAGTCACTGTGTACATACATTACATTACTGATCCTGAGTTACATCCTGTATTATACTCCAGAGCTGCACTCACTATTCTGCTGGTGCAGTCACTGTGTACATATATTACATTACTGATCCTGTACTGATCCTGAGTTACCTCCTGTATTATACTCCAGAGCTGCACTCACTATTCTGCTGGTGGAGTCACTGTGTACATACATTACATTACTGATCCTGAGTTACATCCTGTATTATACTCCAGAGCTGCACTCACTATTCTGGTGGTGCAGTCACTGTGTACATACATTACTGATCCTGAGTTACCTCCTGTATTATACTCCAGAGCTGCACTCACTATTCTGCTGGTGGAGTCACTGTGTACATACATTACATTACTGATCCTGAGTTACATCCTGTATTATACTCCAGAGCTGCACTCACTATTCTGCTGGTGCAGTCACTGTGTACATACATTACATTACTGATCCTGACTTACATCCTGTATTATACCCCAGAGCTGCACTCACTATTCTGCTGGTGCAGTCGCTGTGTACATACATTACATTACTGATCCTGAGTTACATCCTGTATTATACTCCAGAGCAGCACTCACTTTTCTGCTGGTTCAGTCACTGTGTACATACAGTACATTACTGATCCTGAGTTACATCCTGTATTACACTCCAGAGCTGCACTCACTATTCTGCTGGTGCAGTCACTGTGTACATACAGTACATTACTGATCTTGAGTTACATCCTGTATTATACCCCAGAGCTGTGCTCACTATTCTGCTGGTGCAGTCACTGTGTACATACATTACATTACTGATCCTGTACTGATCCTGAGTTACATCCTGTATTATACTCCAGAGCTGCACTCACTATTCTGCAGGTGCAGTCACTGTGTACATACACTACAGTACTGATCCAGAGTTACATCCTGTATTATACTCCAGAGCTGCACTCACTATTCTGCTGGTGCAGTCACTGTGTACATACATTACATTACTGATCCTGAGTTACATCCTGTATTATACTCCAGAGCTGCACTCACTATTCTGCTGGTGCAGTCACTGTGTACATACATTACATTACTGATCCTGTACTGATCCTGAGTTACATCCTGTATTATACCCCAGAGCTGCACTCACTATTCTGCAGGTGCAGTCACTGTGTACATACACTACAGTACTGATCCAGAGTTACATCCTGTATTATACTCCAGAGCTGCACTCACTATTCTGCTGGTGCAGTCACTGTGTACATACATTACATTACTGATCCTGTACTGATCCTGAGTTACATCCTGTATTACACTCCAGAGCTGCACTCACTATTCTGCTGGTGCAGTCACTGTGTACATACAGTACATTACTGATCTTGAGTTACATCCTGTATTATACTCCAGAGCTGCACTGACTATTCTGCTGGTGCAGTCACTGTGTACATACATTACATTACTGATCCTGTACTGATCCTGAGTTACATCCTGTATTATACTCCAGAGCTGCACTCACTATTCTGCAGGTGCAGTCACTGTGTACATACACTACAGTACTGATCCAGAGTTACATCCTGTATTATACTCCAGAGCTGCACTCACTATTCTGCTGGTGCAGTCACTGTGTACATACATTACATTACTGATCCTGAGTTACATCCTGTATTATACTCCAGAGCTGCACTCACTATTCTGCTGGTGCAGTCACTGTGTACATACATTACATTACTGATCCTGTACTGATCCTGAGTTACATCCTGTATTATACCCCAGAGCTGCACTCACTATTCTGCAGGTGCAGTCACTGTGTACATACACTACAGTACTGATCCAGAGTTACATCCTGTATTATACTCCAGAGCTGCACTCACTATTCTGCTGGTGCAGTCACTGTGTACATACATTACATTACTGATCCTGTACTGATCCTGAGTTACATCCTGTATTATACTCCAGAGCTGCACTCGCTATTCTGCTGGTGCAGTCACTGTGTACATACATTACATTACTGATCCTGAGTTACATCCTGTATTATACTCCAGAGCTGCACTCACTATTCTGCTGGTGGAGTCACTGTGTACATACATTACATTACTGATCCTGAGTTACATCCTGTATTATACTCCAGAGCTGCACTCACTATTCTGCTGGTGCAGTCACTGTGTACATATATTACATTACTGATCCTGTACTGATCCTGAGTTACCTCCTGTATTATACTCCAGAGCTGCACTCACTATTCTGCTGGTGGAGTCACTGTGTACATACATTACATTACTGATCCTGAGTTACATCCTGTATTATACTCCAGAGCTGCACTCACTATTCTGGTGGTGCAGTCACTGTGTACATACATTACTGATCCTGAGTTACCTCCTGTATTATACTCCAGAGCTGCACTCACTATTCTGCTGGTGGAGTCACTGTGTACATACATTACATTACTGATCCTGAGTTACATCCTGTATTATACTCCAGAGCTGCACTCACTATTCTGCTGGTGCAGTCACTGTGTACATACATTACATTACTGATCCTGACTTACATCCTGTATTATACCCCAGAGCTGCACTCACTATTCTGCTGGTGCAGTCGCTGTGTACATACATTACATTACTGATCCTGAGTTACATCCTGTATTATACTCCAGAGCAGCACTCACTTTTCTGCTGGTTCAGTCACTGTGTACATACAGTACATTACTGATCCTGAGTTACATCCTGTATTACACTCCAGAGCTGCACTCACTATTCTGCTGGTGCAGTCACTGTGTACATACATTACATTACTGATCCTGTACTGATCCTGAGTTACATCCTGTATTATACTCCAGAGCTGCACTCACTATTCTGCAGGTGCAGTCACTGTGTACATACACTACAGTACTGATCCAGAGTTACATCCTGTATTATACTCCAGAGCTGCACTCACTATTCTGCTGGTGCAGTCACTGTGTACAGACATTACATTACTGATCCTGAGTTACATCCTGTATTATACTCCAGAGCTTCACTCACTATTCTGCTGGTGCAGTCACTGTGTACATACATTACATTACTGATCCTGAGTTACATCCTGTATTATACTCCAGGGCTGCACTCACTATTCTGCTGGTGCAGTCACTGTGTACATACATTACATTACTGATCCTGAGTTACATCCTGTATTATACTCCAGAGCTTCACTCACTATTCTGCTGGTGCAGTCACTGTGTACATACATTACATTACTGATCCTGAGTTACATCCTGTATTATACTCCAGGGCTGCACTCACTATTCTGCTGGTGCAGTCACTGTGTACATACATTACATTACTGATCCTGAGTTACATCCTGTATTATACCCCAGAGCTGCACTCACTATTCTGCTGGTGCAGTCACTGTGTACATACATTACATTACTGATCCTGTACTGATCCTGAGTTACATCTTGTATTATACTCCAGAGCTGCACTCACTATTCTGCTGGTGCAGTCACTGTGTACATACATTACATTACTGATCCTGAGTTACATCCTGTATTATACTCCAGAGCTGCATTCTGAATTTCTAGAGCCTAGTGGTAAGTGCTGATTGTCCCTGCAGGGGAATGAAGCATTACATGGGTGTATCGCAATCAATGTGCTTTCTCGGTAATGCATGAACTTGCTGGGACAGTATTTCTGACTGGGAGCTTTCTCCTGTAACATAAAATTCCCTAAACCAAAAAGCCCCTTAAACCCCATGATCAGTGCAGTCCCCTGCATTTTTCTCATATATTTTGGTCCTATACACTATGATCATTGATGCTGATTATTTTGAGCCATTCCGTCTCCCGATTCTCCGTCCATTAGTAATTTGCTCTGGTTTATTTCTCCCTGGTGATTAATGATGGTGTCATTAACCCCAGCATCTTATAATAAATGATCGCGTGTTATCTGTAATCTGTATCCACATCGGAAGCTTAGAAACTTTCCACGAGGACATTTTATCTTAAAACTTTTTTTTCTCCCCACCATCGAATGATTATTAAATGTAATTTACAATTTTTAAGATCAAAAGACGCCATTACAAAAAAACAGAGCCATCCCAATGCCTTTCATTAGCGGAAGTCGCGTCTTCAAAGCATTAGGGTCTTTGAATGGGAATTCATTAAAATTGGAAATCTGCGGCTGCCAGGTGCGAGCGGGACGAAGATGAGACATCCAGGGACGTTCGCTATTTAAGGCGTCCGCTAAACCTTTGGTCTCTTTGATATATCTAGACCGTTGGCTCGAAGAGTTTTCGTACCTGAAAGTCAGCATAAAACTCCTGCTGAATCAGCTCTTCATCTGTCACGACGCTCTCTGGGAAATCCGTAAGGCTCAAAATTACAGATCTGATGGTCCATGCATCAACCGAGAGGTCAAACTCCGCGACAAGTAGTACCCGCGAGGGAAATTGCTTTTTAGCCGGCACAACCCTATAATAATGGTCATGGATATAATCCTGCTGTGAGTGGCCCGTATTTCAGGATTTGTGTCCGTCATTCATCCATTACCTACAGTATTTGACCTTTAAGTGAAGCTATAATCAGAAAATGATCGATTGTTTAAATTAGATTTGTGTGATAAATGTACTTTATTTTTTTAATTTTCGACAATTCCTTTTTATATTCATATCACAATTTTTATTTAAAAAATAAAAAATAGAATTCTTGCAATTCTCACACCGACCACTGGGGCTTTTTTAGACTCTAACTTCCTGTTGTTTCAGGAAGTGCACATGTACATTAGCAACAATGGTCAGACTCTGACCTTATATATTGTTTTGAAGCATTTAATGAGCATATGCAAAGGTGAAAGGGTAGCGGGGGGTCAGAGTGAGCATGACATCACCTATTGTGATTGGGGAATTCCATTTTATTAGCTGTGTATAGAGGTGTCACTTGTCACTATGATCCTGCCTCTGATAATAAGGAGTCTGCTGAAAATTCTAAAAAAAAATAAAGATGCAAATGAACTTCTCTGTGGGTGTTTGCTTTTTCTCGTCTGATGCTGGCCAATCAGAACACCGCCGCCCCCACAGAGACATTCTGTGGTATACGCCCAGGTGCTTGAAGGGAAAACTTGCACCTTTATTTCTAGGGGGCGTAACTTTGGAACAGAGGGGCACAGAAGAAAACAAGAAGAAAAAAAGTTCCAGAATCAGTGAAGCATCGGCAATTGGAGGGTACTCCGTTTAAATAAAAAAAAAATCCAGTGAAAGCTCCCCTTTAAATGGTACTGCGAGCTGTAGCTTTAGCACACTTACCCACATGTCTGTAGGGATGTTTAAGTCCCACCCCAAATCTTGTCCAGGAAAATGCCCAATCAATCTAGGATGATCCACTTTTTGGGCCAAGGATTGCATAACTCCACTCCGCCACCTGTGCACAGTAGGTGGAGGCCTATCGTAAAAATAATAAGCAAGATTTATAAAACTAGTGGATATCTTCCAGCATCGCTGGTGTACCGCAAATAGCAACAGACCATGCAGCCGATATGGGGCCCATGAGTCAGGGTGGCCCGGAGCCAGCACCGATGCCTTCCTTTTTCCTTGCCTGGTATCGCACTTTCAACTGTATCGGCATCCTGAATGCCGATACAGTTGAAAGCAATGATGAAAGAAGGCGTCATCTGCTCCCTGCTCCATCATTCACCCTGCGTGTCTAAGATCTGATGTCACTACATCACGCCCACTGTGCCGAGCAGTGTAGAGCTTCAGAATGCGCGCTGCGGGGGAATAAGGATAGGTGAATATTTTTATTATTTATTTATTTTTTAATCAATGGTGGCCATTATACAGTTTTCAGGGCTATGTGGGGTGCATTATACTACATGGAGACCTATGTGGGGCTCAGTATACAGTTTGCAGGGCTATGTTGGGGCCATTACACAGTTTGCAGGGCTACGTTGGGGCCATTATACAGTTTTCAGAGCTATATGGAGGTCATTACACTCTTTGAAGGCCTAGTGGGGGCAATTATACTATGTGTTAGGGGTCATTAGACGATGTGGAGGGTTCTGTCGGGGGCCATTATACTGTGTGGAGGGCCATTATACTGTATGGAGGGTGTTCCAGGGCCATCATACTGTGTTGGGGTCAGTGTGGGGGTATCATACTTTGCAGGATAATGTAGGGTTATCAAACTGTGTGTGTGGAGGGTACTGTGTAGCAATTTACTGTGATGGTATCCTACTGTGTTAGGGGGGCTTTTTTATTGACATCATACTTTATGGGGACCATGAAAGGAATACCTTAATGCATAGGAAACAACGGGGTATCAATAGGAGGAAAATTACTTTGTAAGGGCTGCAAAGTTGTGAGATATGCTCTCCTGTGACCCCGCTGAATATACATTTTTTCTTTTTTGTGTGTGTGTGTGTGGGGGGGGGGGATTGGGACTTTTGCTATGGGGGTCCATGATTTCTATGTACGTCCCTGTCCAGCATGACAATAAAATAACCTGATGTATATTAGAATCATGAGGCTGGTAGCTTTCTGGCTTCGTCTTGGAATTCCTGTCCAGTAATGACTAGTTGAATCATTCTCCCACAACACCCAGGGCACTTGCTTACCCAAAAGTCAACGAAGTGTGCAGCCTGGTGCACTAGAGCTTACAAAAAAGGATGTGATACAGAATAAAAGAAAAAAATAATAAAAAAAATCTATAAATATATAGATTGCAGACCACATGTACCCAGGATGTTGTCTGTAGATCAGTGGAAATACGCTTTATGCTTTTTGTTTTTTTATTCCATTTTTGGACAATGCTCTTTCAGGCACCTCCATGGGGCTGGTGATGGTGCAGGGCTGTAAATGCTCTTCTCTCTTTTGAAGTTGACATCAAACACCTTCATCCAGTGATATAAAGAGTTATATCTGAGGTGAGTTCTTACTTTGATATTTTTCAAGGTCTTTGCAGGATAGGAGAAGAATATTTATCATGTTATGATGCTCTAGGTCTCCGGGACTCACCACTTGGGCAACAACTTTATTGCAATGGCAATATTCATAGTTGTACATGTAATGACTAAATCCCAGACCACCATCATAATTTGGTAAAAATTACTAAAAAGCATTAGATGTCAAAATACTTAGACAAATTGATTTTGTCAATTGCTTTCTGGTTTTGACCCCTGAGGGTATTATGGGGTATCTCACAGAATATATTTTGACATCTTGTCGTAATGTCTCATCTTCACCCTACTTCATTCTGGTATAGAATATTGGAACCAACTACCATTAAAACTTTTTCAGTTGAGGTCCACCATCCAATCTCCTTGTCCTACCACCTCACACCAGCAGTATGTAACGGCTCTTTTACATTTGGTAGTGTATCCTTCAATGTTTTCCTGAGGACAAGGTCTACATTAGTTGGGTATAAACATACAAAGATCTGAGCCATTTATTATGGTAACCTTTAAATACAAAGGCTTGAACTCTTGGAATTTATCACTATGAACGACATCCTCTGCCATCATCCATGGAAAAGCAAAAAATTAGGGTAAACCTCAACTCGGCTATAAATTAATCATCCTGAAGAAGTTGTCATTCATGGCTTGACCTAAAAAGACAAGTCGCCCAGTCATTCATCTTAGATAAATATCCATTCCTGCTTCAACCAGAGCAAAAGATTTAGGGTAAACCTTAACTCTACTCAAGCCGTGACCTTGATCCACTTAGATCTCTTTAAACCAATTTCAGCCAGCCATCAGTTACTCATCCTGAAGAAGTCACTGTTCTTGGTTTGACCCCAAAAAAGAGGTTGACAAATCATTCAACTTAGATAAATCACCCTTTTTGCTACATCCAAAGATGAAGATTTAGGGTAAATGTCAACTCTTTTCAAGCCATAACCCTGGTCCACTCAGCTTTCTCCATTCCACATTTCTGCCCGCCATACGTCAGTGTCCTGAAGAAGAAACCATTTATGGCTTGACCCAAAAAGACAGTTCATCCTGTAATTCAGCTCATATAAATCACCCATTCAACTGTATCAAAAGCAGAAAACTTAAGTTAAACCTTAACTCTATTTAAGCAATGACACTGTTCCTCTCAGATCTCCCCAAGCCACATTTCTGCCTACCATAGGTTACTCATTCTGAAGAAGCCACCATTCATGGGTTGACCCCCCCCCCAAAAAAAAAAAAACATGTTGTCCAGTCATTAAACTCACATAAATCATTTCTAAAGCATCCAAAGAAGAAAACAGGGTGAACCTCAACTCTATTCGAGCCAAGACTTTGGTCCACTTAGCTCTCTCCATGCAACATTTCTGTCTGCTATAGATCACCTATCCTGAAGAAGTCACCATTCATGGGGTTGACTAAAAAGACAGGTCATCCAGACATTCATCTTGAATAAATCACTACTTTTGCTGCATCTACAGCAGAAAACTTAGGGTAAACCTCAACTCTATTTAAGCTAAGACTTTGGTCCACTTTGCTTTCTCTCCACCACTTTTCTGCCTGCTATAGATCACCTATCCTGAGGAAGTCACCATTCATGGGTTGACCCAAACAGACATGTCATCCAGTAATTCAGCTCAGATTAATCAACCCTTCCGCTGCATCCAAGCAAAAAACGTAGAGTAAACCTCAACTCTATTTGAGTCATTACCCTGGGCCTGAGATATCTCCCCATGCCACATTTCTGCATTTCATAGGTCACTTATCCTTTTGGGGTTGACCCAAAATGACAGGTCATCCAGTCATTCATCATCTCAGATAAATCAGCCCTTCCGCTGCATCCAAACATCTTTAATATTCATCTTCTTTCCGTCAAAACACAGAAGACAATAAAGGAGTCTTCAGTTACAGGCTCATTAGCAGATTACATGTCACTGTGGAGAGATTACAGAAGAAATCTCCAAACTGTGCAACATATATTAAAGTCATGATTATTTAATGTTTACTCATAATAGAAAACACCAGGAGATTTCAGAATCAGTCACGTGTCGGCGCAGGCACGATTTGTGCTTATCTGCAGGCAAATGAACTTACAGTTAAATTCCCAGGACCCTTCACATTTCTTAGTATGCAAATGAAGAAAAGCAAAAGCCTTTGGGTAAAAGCAGAGATGAATTTCTCATTAAGTAAATTAGAATCTCGGGTTACAACAAAGATACAACCTTCTTATCATATCTCATTACTGGGATAAGGAGGAATCCCATACTATTTTCTTTGAAGGTGTCCATGCACCTAAGAGAGTATTCTAACGTCAGTCATCTCTTCTGACCGCCCCATACACATGTATCCTCGATTTGTGTTTTTAGTGGGAAGACCAGAAAATATATCTACCTCTGTAAGATGAAGACCATTTGCACTACTAGGAAACACTCAATATCACACATGGTGGACATATTCCATTGCATTAGAATAGACAACTTCCAACATTCAAGGACCAGATCCATCCCTTCGGGGTAGATAGTTTCCACCGTTGAAGGGCCAAAGAGATGTCTCATCAACGAGTTACCTCTTCAACTGCTTGTTGACGCCATCTTTAGAATAAAGGAGCCAAAACAAATTAGAGAAAGGTTGAAGAAACCTGAGAATTTTGTAGATATTGTATTGGGTGTGGGTTCCTACTGATATTACTACCAAGTGAACAGTAGAATCAAATGTTGTAATTTCGACATGTCCAATCCTTCTCTCCCTCAACAGATAATGTCAGAATATTCTCCAATGTATATTGGAACCGAAAGTTGGCTGTAGAAAAGCAAAGTTCAAACAATGGTTGATGAGGTATCTCCTCCTTTCCTCCATCTATCTCAAAAGGATCGATCCAGTCCTTGGAAGGCAAAATCTATCTGACCAAGCTTGGGTTGAGTCCACCACTATGATCTTCATTTGTCACTGTGGGATTGACTACATACGTTTCCCTACATGTAAAAATATATATTTATTGCTGTTTGGGTATTGATATAGGCATTCATTCAGAATATCTGGTGACCCAACATTGAGCTAACTTACACCCCAGAGGTATAGCTATATGGAGTTCAGAATGGTTCCAAAATACCCTCTGATACATAATTGTAATTACAGCTTTTGCACTTTGACCTAGGAGCTATAAATTATACCGGTCCACTCCACAAATGAGCAAGAGCTTGGTAGGCTGACCAGATCTGCCCCATCTTCTCCTTCATAGGTCATTTCATTTTTATACATATTTTAATATTTGGCTCCTAATTGTTATAGTTTATGGATAAAAGTTCAAGCTTCCTTTCCCAACTCTGCGGCATTATAGCAGATTTATGGTACCATCTACACAAGTCTGACTATGAAGAAAACTTCTGAGTAAATAGCATAGTAGAGATCTATTGATTTCCGTGCCCGAATGTCTATACGATTCATATATACATCAATCACACAGTCCCCTTCCTTGAGGAAATGTTGGCCATGTCATTCTCTTATAGTCCTCTGCAGGACACATATATCAATACTGTCTCCATATTAAATGACTAATTATAATTATAATGAGGTTGTTTAGGACATTAGTAATGAGTCTAACGGAGGAAGAAGGGACAGATTGTATCTACTTGCTCTAAGTGCATCTCTAAAGGGGATGTTAAAGGTGTAAATTGAGCTCCAGGGTCTCAAAGCAAAACTAGTGACACAAAATAACATGACCGATTAAAGACATCTGTCGAAAAATTGACATACGTGTTTGAACTTTTTGGCCTTTGTCGGGTGCTATCGTTAAAAAGTCAATCGGGCTGAATGACATATCTACTGCCCAACAATGGAAGCCTAGACAAGGCCACAGATGACTGCAGAGATCAATTGTGAGTTATAGCTTTAATTTAAGACTATATAGTCCAAGACAGCAAATTTCATAACTCAACCAAGTTCTTCAAGTTCCAGTAGCTCAGCTCCACTTACGTGAATGGAGCCGAGCTACAATACCAGATACAACCTATGACTTGCTCTATGGAATACATCTGATATCGGCATTATTTATTGAAATCATATGACCTCCATCCTAGAAGTGTTATCAAAAAGTCTACATGGGTTGTAAACACAACAATATCAACCAGTAAGAAGAAATTGTTTGCTATCACAACCCCTTTACAATACATTATAACTCAACAGTGGTTGGGAAGGTCAACTGGATAAAAGCCGGTCTTCATCATTACTGAATAATAAGTCGTCTTCATCATCTTCTTTCTCAGGACCTCTCAACGCCTTTCTAACTTTTGCCCAAAATAACTGTTGAGCATCTGGTTCACTTGGCCATGTGATATAAGTCTTCTTCAGCATGACCTTTCTCATTCTGTGGTAGGTGGAAAGTTCTCGTACCGGAATGTCCTCCAAAAATATGAGAACAAGAACATCCCTCATTTCGTCAAATAACTTATAGCTGGCCAACTGCATTTCTAACGAACACCACTCGCTTTGAAGATAGCTCCTGCTCACCACGCAAAGGGTCTTTCGACTGTTGTGTATGCTGTCCACAATATTGTCCACGATGTACCTACCCAGCTGAAAATCCCGATGGTGGAGGCAAAGTCGAAGTCCTTTCGAAGACGAGCATCTCTCCAGCATGGGCAGCATGGTTTCATACACCCAGTCTTCATCCCGAGTGTTATAGGACACAAAGGCATCATATTTGTAGAGGTCCTTTTTAGAGTTCCAGCGTTCATTTAGCCATGAGATAAAAAGGAAGTAATTATACTTAATACGCCAGTAGGATTTACTGAGGATGATGGGAATGATTATTAAGAGGCACAAGAAGGTGAAAGAACAGCCAAAAAGTGTTTGCTTTATAGCTTGGTCACAGACTTGCGTATCAAAGTCTAGGAAAAAATCACTACGATTATTGCTACATGTTATATTATAAGCATACACAATTTGTATGTTTGATGTATTCAACCAACTTTTGAAATCCTGGTTATCGCAAGTACATGTCAGAGGACACTTGTATATGTCAAGGTATACCAATTTGGTCATGTTATCAAATATTGATGAATTTATTTGCCTTAATCCATTCTTCGTTAGCTGAAGTCTTCTGAGATTCCTAAGGTTTTCAAAAATTCCTGGGCTCAAAGACTGTATGCACATATTTTCCAGATTCAGGTATTTTAGTTTGACTAAGTTTTTGAAAGTTTCTGGCGAGAGGTTTTGGACTCCATTACAGTCTTCTGCCAAGCTGAGATATGTTAGATTGGTGAGCTCATCAAACACATTGGATGCTAACCGGGTAAGTCTGTTTTGTCCCAAATAAAGAGCATCTAGACTATTGAGACCTGTGAAGAAACCTTTTGGAATTGCCGTTAGACCGTATGGCTGTTGATTCTGAAGTTTCAAGTCATAGACGTTACGAAGTTTTGAGAACGGAGTAACATGTATTTGGGAAGATGGGAAACGTAACATGTTCGACTCCAAATCCAAGACCTGTAAAGTTGCCTCAAGGCCACTGAACATATCTCCGGTAATCTGTCTAATCTGGTTAGAATCTAGATATAATTTTGAAAGACTTCTCATTCCAAAGAATGACTCATTTTTAAGCTGCGTAATTTTGTTTCCTCCAAGATCCAGTGTTTTCAATTTCTCCAAACTTTCAAATACTCTGTCAAAAATGACAGACACCCTGTTCTTCCGGAGGTTGAGAGTTGTAAGCTTACGTAAACCAAAAAAGTTGTTTTTGTACAAATCTGTTATCAGATTATTATCCAGGCGTAATATCCTGAGATTGCTTAATCCAGAAAAGCATTCTTTGTTCAAAAAAATTATGTTATTGATGTTCAAATTTAACACCTCCAGATTTGGCGCAAAGTTAAATGCGTAAGCCAGCACTGTCCATATCCTGTTATATCGAAAAGAGATTGTCGTCAGCTCCGGGAATATGGGCACATTGTTACAGGATGTCAAACGTTTTAAAAGGTTATGTTCGATAGTCAAAGTTGAAAAATTGGAGGGCTTGAGGAACGTTAAGCAGTTGATAGATTGAAGTCTATTGAGTGATATGTCCACCTGGACACTCGAAGGACAATTTTCCAATGTTAACTTTGGCAAAGTTGCAATGTTGTTCCGAATTAAATTCAAGTGTGAAAGCTCTTTACCTCTTAAATAGGAACACAAGGCCCTCAATTTATCAGAAGTGCGTAAATTTAATCCTGAGTAGTCGATCTTCTCTGGTGGTATTGTGGGATTCTCCAAAAATTTCAGAATGTCGAAATCAGGATTAGATGCAACAGTTAAATAGTTTGTATAACTCAGGTTAATTTTTTGCAAGGCAGCGGTGAAGATGTTATTGTAGGACAGGTCAAGATACTTGACTTTGATGAAAAAGTCTTGGTGGCATTCTAAATTTTGTAGGTGATTTTTGCAGAGGAACAAAGTGGACAAGTTGCTTGGAAGTGAATGGTCATGAACCAGGTGGATGATACCATTACTACACAAGCTGAGATTCTTGAGTTGATTCAGTGGCTGAATGGCATGGATAACATTACTGAAATTGTTCAAGTGGTTGACTGACAAGTTGAGACTTTTTAAATTAAGAAGAGGTCTAAAGACATCAGGATATATGAAGACAATGAAATTGTTTTGTAGGTAGAGATGGGTTAAGTTTCGGAGTCCATAAAAAAATCCAGAAGATAAAGTGTTTATCTCGTTATATGACAAGTCCAAAGAAATTAAGGATTCCAAGTTTTCAAAGGCGCCTGACTGAACAGTCTCCAGTTGGTTAAAGCTCACATTCAAGCTCCGAAGCTGAGATAGGTGACGAAAGCTCCCGGGAGGTAAACTTTTGATGATATTTTGAGATATAATGAGGTCCTTTGCTGTACTGCGGATATCAGACACAACCTTGTCTATGCTCAGTTCATAGCGGTTCATGCATAAGAAAGTGGTATAACTTTCATATTTCTGGATGCAGTTTCTAAACCCATAACTTGTCGTTGAGGAAATGAAAAGAGCTGCCAACTGCACGATGACCAAGGGAAGTGTCATTGTTCCTGAAAAGTTGGCCAGGAGTTCTTATTTCATCTTTCCCAGTCCTTGAAAATAGCTAAAAAATGAAGGATGAGATGAGTGGTGGCACCATATTCCACAATGATATGGACATCCTGAAGATGAGCGACCTAGAGAAGATCAGAGAGGTCATATGGGTATGATATATAACATAGTATAATCTGATAAAGCAAACATGGTCACAATGCAACTCTGGAGCATCTACCCAATATCCCTTCCAAATTGGTCAAGATTCAGGAACTGTCAGATTTCTACCTCTATTCTGAAAATCCCCATCGTATTCATAGCATAGCATGTGTACATATCGTAAAAGTTCTAGGTTCGGACAGCATGAATCAAATGACAGATTTCCTTTAATAAATATGTATATTCCCAATAAAACAACCATTAAGGGCAACATTTTCTTTTAACTCTAGATTGTGCTGTTTATCTGTTATTTTTCCTAGAAATTTGGAAATAAATTGACAACTGAGTGTTACCATTCTCCTTGCAAAAGAGGCATGTACCTACACAACCTGAAAACAGAAGCACCGATTGGACAGTGTTAGACACACCCCCAAGGAACAAAGTTCCAACTAGTGACACCCGAATGTCAATTTAGACATATATTTCTTAGAGTAATGGCATTATGGAGAGTAAATATCCTACAAAATTGTTATTTTTTGGGTTATGGGGAATATAAGTATCTTCTAACACTGACACGTCAGGACTTGAGATAAATCCTCCTAAAATTAAACATCTGTATAAAAGGAGTTCCTGTTAGTGGAGGCTGCAGGATGGATCTGTCTTTATCCGACAGATGTAGCCTGACCACATTAGAATAAAGTGGCAGCGGTGTTTGGAAAAAGTGTGATACCTGATGAAGGACCTCCAGTAATCATGAACTGATGTGGCTGTGGTTCTTGTTCCTAAATTGGGGCTGTTCCTGCTCCTGAGTGCCCCCTTCAGTAGATGCTGTAACTGTAGATACCCCAAGAATGGTGTCTTTATTCTTAGACTTACCTTAAATCATAGAAGGTTAGAGTTGTGACGAACCTCAAGTGTCATCGTGTCCAACCCCCTGTTCAACGATGGATTCACTAAACCATCTCAGACAGATGTCTGTCCAGC
This sequence comes from Phyllobates terribilis, assembly GCF_046119375.1. Classification (NCBI taxonomy): domain Eukaryota; kingdom Metazoa; phylum Chordata; class Amphibia; order Anura; family Dendrobatidae; genus Phyllobates; species Phyllobates terribilis. The sequence goes on along the minus strand of NW_027362772.1, from coordinate 63,391,996 downwards.
CTCTGAAGACTTCAATTGAAGGAGAACTCACCACCTTATGGGAGATCACATGTTTTGGCTGGGGATTTTCCTCATTAGGTAATGTCAAATACCAATAGCAACCTTTTAGATATATGTACGTAACTTTACAAGGTGACAGTGCTCAGCTATGTGAACTATGCAATCACAACAAGCGGGAAAGAAGGAGAGACCTAACACCGAACCTGGAAAACTAGTCATACAGCCTAACATTGAAAAGGGACAACCCCTATCAATATTTCCTATCATGATAACACCCCCTTCTTTGCACATGTAGAGAGCTTCTGTAAATAATGGTGCCTGTTATGGGACTCCTTACCGTAAAATTATTTAGCAAAATGGTCAACCTTTTGTAAAGTAAGAACTGTAGAAAAAAGTCATGGACCAAGTAATGTAAAGCATAGAATAGTATGGATCCATATATAGGGCAGAGATGGGAAAACCTCACCTCCCTTACCAATTTTTGTGCTGGAAACCTTCCCCCCTTTTCTCCATGAACACCACCTTGTGGGCTAATACAAAAAGGGGACACCCTTGCAAGTGCCGGGGCTCTGAGAAAGCGGGGGGCCCACTCACCATCGGGGACAAGCAGTGCTTGCAATACTTACCTCTCCCCATTCCTCCGCATCTTCGGTGTCTTCCGCGTCTTCTGGCTCTGTGACATCTCAGGGCAGAGGACGTGATGACGTCACTACAGCGCACCCTCTGTGCTGAGCAGTCACAGTGCAGAGAGTGGGAAGACCGTGAAGATACAGGACCTGCGGCCAGCAAGAAGAGGTGAGTATTTTATTATTTTTTTTATGTATGAAGCGTTACACTGGGCCTATACTGTATGGAGCATTATATGGGGCTCATTATACTGTATAGAGCATTATATGGGGCCCATACTGTATGGAGACATTATATGGGGCTCATTATACTGTATTCAGCATTATATGGAGTCCATTATTCTGTATGGAGTATTATATGGGGTCCATTATTCTGTATGAAGCATTATATGGGGGCCCATTATTCTGTATGCAGCATTATATAGGGTCCATTATTCTGTATGGAGCATTATATGAGGTCCATTATTCTGTATGCAGCATTTTTTTTATGTATGGAGCCTTATATTGGGCCCATTCTGTATGCAGCATTATATGGGGTCCATTATTCTGTATGGAGCATTATATGGGGAACATTATTCTGTATGCAGCATTATATGGGGTCCATTATTCTATATGGAACATTATATGGGGTCCATTATTCTGTATGAAGCATTATATGGGGCCCATTATTCTGTATGGAACATTATATGGGGTCCATTATTCTGTATGCAGCATTATATAGGGTCCATTATTCTGTATGGAACATTATATGGGGCCATTATTCTGTATGCAGCATTATATGGGGTCCATTATTCTGTATGGAGCATTATATGAGGTCCATTATTCTGTATGCAGCATTTTTTTTATGTATGGAGCGTTATATTGGGCCCATTCTGTATGCAGCATTATATGGGGTCCATTATTCTGTATGGAGCATTATATGGGGAACATTATTCTGTATGCAGCATTATATGGGGTCCATTATTCTATATGGAACATTATATGGGGTCCATTATTCTGTATGAAGCATTATATGGGGCCCATTATTCTGTATGGAACATTATATGGGGTCCATTATTCTGTATGCAGCATTATATAGGGTCCATTATTCTGTATGGAGCATTATATGGGGAACATTATTCTGTATGCAGCATTATATGGGGTCCATTATTCTATATGGAACATTATATTGGGTCCATTATTCTGTATGAAGCATTATATGGGGTCCATTATTCTCTATGCAGCTTTATATGGGGTCCATTATTCTGATTGGAACATTATTTGGGGCCCATTATTCTGTGTGGAACATTATATGGGGCTATTATTCTGTATGCAGTATTATATGGGGCCCATTATTCTGTATAGAGCATTATATGGGCCCATTATTCTGTATGCATAATTATATGAGGTCCATTATTCTGTATGGAACATTATATGGAGTCCATTATTCGGTATGGAGGACTATTTGGTGCCCATAATAAAGAAGTGAAACAATAAACTTTCTGTTTACTGAGATATCAAAAAGACAATGCACAGTGTCATAAACCCTATAGTACACAGCATGCATATATATATATATATATATATATATATATACACACACACAGAAAGTGCATGTGTAAATATATAACTAGATACTATATGTAGTAGTGATCTAGTAACTATAATCTTGTACCTTGTGTGATCGCTGCTCCGCCTGCAGCTCCGTCCTGTTCAGTCCGTCATCTGTCACTCTCTTTCTCTTCTGCACTGAAAATAAGGAAGTTCTGCTATATGAAGCCGACTTTCCACCTAACTACGTCTGTTTCACATTACGTACAATATAAAAAAAAGAAATAGAAAGTTCCACCTTGAAATCAAATGACATTTTAAATTTCACCAGGGTCGACAATAATTACAAGTTTGCAATGTCCTAAGAAAGTGACCGATACCTTTAAAATCCATCTTCTGAGGTTGAATGAGGTTGTCTGTTATGGTCATGACTTGAGACGAACGAATCAGTTTGTAGGACTCTCCATGACCAAGGGACAGGAGCCCACCACCTACTTACAGGCATTCTGGACACCTCTTCTAATTAGTAGACATCACACCATGCCTACAAATCAGAAAAAAATGCCAGGGTTCCAGGCGTTTTGCAGGGGTCTTACCTGGTTGACATGGACTACTACTGACCAGGTTTCGGTTCACTCATCTCTAGTCATGAGCAATGCTAGCCTTAGAGTTCTTCCGGTTTGGTAATGAGCTCACTCCCTTAGGGAGAAGGTGCAAAACGACTAAAACAGTGGTCTACAGACAGTTGTCTCTTCTTGTTGAAAGGTTTGGCTCCAAGAGGTAACGTTTCTCCTTGCAGAGAGTGACATGCAGAGATATGGAGACTTTTAAGTCACCCAAAATCTAAATTTGCAGATGACTCGCCCAGGGGGAATATGGGGGAGACTCGGTACCCGGGCCTTTACCTCCTTGGGATGTCACGGCAGTCGGCTCCCGGGCCCGTACCCTTGGGTCACTCTTTAAAAGGGGTTTTGTTAACAGTTTTTTTCTCGTGACGCCACCTGTGGTTCCCGGTAATGAGTACCGGCGCTGCGGCAGACCTCTGGAGCAGATGTTAGGGCAGCTGGATTGGTGCGGCTCTCCACAGGCAGAGCACAGCTCCAGGGCAAGGTAGTTGCAGATGGTGATGCTGGGCGTTGTAGTGCAGGAGCGGTAGTGTGGTGGAAATAACTGACAGAAACAGTGGAGTGCAGTCATCCCAGTTTACTCACAGTTCTTTAGGTTCCTTAGGTGCACTGTACAGGTGTCAGACTCCCGCGTCGCACTGCGTTTGCCAGACCAGGGGTTCAGCACTCCCTCAAGTATATCAGAAGCACTTAACGGGACCCCCTTTCTTTATGCACCTTCCTTAGCCGACTTCCCGCGCTGGGTCTTCTCCCTCCTACCCTGCGCTCCCCCACACAAAGTCCCGATCGGGTACTATGAGATCCCTCTGGGCAACCTGGAGTCCCCGGACCTACTCGGTGCCCTTCACGGCAGCTTGGGTGAGGTTGTGGCAACTGCATCATGGAAGTGCAGAAGCCTCCGGTTTTCCAGCCGAGACCTGGAGTAACACGGCTGGTCCAGGGACCGGTTCCCTTCCTGCGGCCTGATCCCTCTGACGCTTGGCAGATTCGAGCGTACGGGTGCCGTCCCGCACTCACAGTACCCCCTGGGATCCCTTCTGTTCCTAGAGCATTCCTCCCTTGCTCCCTCTTCTCTCATGGGCCTCTCTCACTAGGCCCCACTCTGGAGCAGAGCTCCTGAAGAGACTCTGCTCCCCTCCTCTCCTCTTCTCTCTCCTCACTACTTACTGCATAACTAATCAACTGACCTGACTAAGATGGCTTCTCTTTATATATCTATTCTCCAAGTGCTCCCCCGTTCTACGTCCTCCACCCACACCCACTACTGGTTCCCCCTCTCTTTGGTTCCCCCCACTCCAGTCAGGGACAGGGCAGCAGAAAAAGTGCATAATGCCCTTCCAGCTGGCAGGAGTAGTGTAGTGTTGAATGCGGGTGTTGGGGTCCCGGGGCAGTACTCCATCCTTACCTGAGAGAAGGAGATGCCACACCTCTGGATGAGGTGCAGTACCTCTGTGGCGACTGAACCCTCAGGGGCGCCACACAGACACTGTGTTTCGGTGTACTGCTCCTTGTCAGTGCAAAGTCTGAGGTCTGGTTTGGCTGTTTGAGAGGCGTCTGACCGGGGTCCAAGGGGTAACGTTTCTCCTTGCAGAGAGTGACATGTCAAGACTGGCATTCCAAGGTGGTGGAAGGTTTGGCTATAATTCATAGTTATGACTCAAGACCTTTTAATGGGTCGGATATTAACAAGCTTGGTAATAATCTACATGTGGAATTTTTTTTCCTTCTGGAGAGGTGCTAATTTGCATACTTTTTTGCCCAGTAAGCATTGCCTGACCTGAAAAACTAGCTATGACAGCTGGATAACTCCGTGAGGAGAAGCAGTACCCCCTGAGGGTGACAGCAGGGCGAAACTACACAAAGATGCGACTGAAGAATGGGGGAATGATGACGGTAATATTGTAGAGAGGGAGAATATTACACCGGTGATTGAAGAAAGAGTAATGATAGCTGAGGGAGGGGAGAAAATTATACTTGGGGGAGAGAGATTACCCCTGGGAGCGAAGTGATGTCAATAGGTAAGTATATTTTTACCACTGTGAGCATGTCTCAATCCAAAAAGGGGTAAAGTTTACATAAGCCCCACCGAAAGAAAGGCAGTCCCATATAGTTTGGCTATTCCTGAGTGGTTCTTGGGGTAGGACTTAAAGGGGTTATCCTGGAATCTGTTATTTTGTTGTCAAGTCTTCAGATCCTGGCCCCAACTCCTCCTTAACTGGTAATTTTTGTCTGTTCCTTCCTCTTGTGAGAAGGTTCCCATTCTGTATGTGTTTCATGTATATCCTGCCTATGTGTCCTCTCCTGGCTCTTTGCTGCCCACAGCGACCAATCAGAACGCAGCTTTCATTTTACCAAAGCTATTTCAAAAATGAAAGCTGAGCGCTGATTGGTTGCTATGGGCAACAGAGATAGATTCTCTGTCAGACATTACAGATAAAGGCCCGGTGGTATTTACATTGAATTGATGGGTAGGAAACGACCTGTGTAACAAATCATACCTGGTATAGAGGAGGCGAAATTATCCTGCGAGAAGTAGACATAGTCAAATTGAAAGATGACTAGGTGAAACAAAGAGGGGATATGAGTCTTAGAGTAAAAAAATCTTCATTGGTCAGTAGGCAAGAAATAGGGGACAGAGGAAAGAGATTAGTACAGGACCTGACTACAGGTTAATTGTCTGTAGTCTGTTACCATGGAGACGCAAAAAAAAAAATAGAATGCACGAAGACTACTTGCAAAGCTGCTTATTTTTCCATTCTAGAAGCACTGAAAAAATGGCTATGAAATCAGTGGTTGTAGAGGGGTTAGGGGACACCAAAATAATCCTTCATTCAAATGGTAATTGTGTAATACTTTGTTTCCCCTGTGATGGCGCTGCAGGGAAATTTTCCACTTACAGTCAGATTTGCAGGTTTAAAGATTCCAAATAATCAATGGGGATCCCAGGGATCAACTTATCATCGGGGACCTTCTAACAAAAACAAGTGATTTTTCCAAAGCAACTTTAAAAAATATTCATTCATCTTATTTTTTTTACAGTATCTAAGATTATTTTCCACTTTAACTGTTATGTTACGTTTTACAAAGCACCGAAACGATAGAGAAAGATCAAAGCTTTCTAACTATGAAAAATAATTTACCGTGAATAAATTTAGGATTCAGATCAAACATAAGAAAATGTGAAACAGCGCCACCGCCTGACCTCAGGTTGTGTTAGGTATTACAGTTCAGACTCATTCATTTCAATGGAGCCGAGCTGTAATATCAGACACAATCGATGGCCCGATTGGACCTATGCTTGCATTACTAAGTCTGCTTGATGTCCCTGTCATGGTGGTTGATTCCTAGTTATAAAGCATATTTAATTCTGTTCTGTAAGTCCCAGAAAGTTCCGGAAAATATTTAACCCTTCATGCATCCACAGCAGAAATGACAAATTAGGTTTCATTTTTCAGGATGTGAAAATAAACTTATGTTTCAGTTTCCATTTCTCCAAAAACTTTGAATAATCTGGTATAAAACTATCTATATATCTATTATCTATCTATTATCTATCATCTATCTATCTATCTCTCATCTATCTATCTCTCATCTATCTATTATCTATCTCTCATCTATCTATCATCTATCTATTATCTATCTATCTCTCATCTATCTATCTATCATCTATCTATTATCTATCTCTCATCTATCTATCATCTATCTATTATCTATCATCTATCTATCATCTATCTATTATCTATCTATCATCTATCTATCATCTATCTATTATCCATCTATTATCCATCTATTATCTATCATCTATCTATTATCTATCTATTATCTATCTATTATCTATCTATCTATTATCCATCTATTATCTATCATCTATCTATTATCTATCTATATATTATCTATCTATCATTTATCTATCTATCTATCTATCTATTATCTATCTATTATCTATCTCTCATCTATCTATCATCTATCTATTATCTATCTATCATCTATCTATCATCTATCTATTATCTATCATCTATCTATTATCTATCATCTATCTATTATCTATCATCTATCTATTATCTATTATCTATCTATTATCTATTATCTATCTATCATCTATCTATCATCTATCATCTATCTCTCATCTATCTCTCATCTATCTATCATCTATCTATTATCTATCTATCATCTATCTATCTATCTGTTTTTTTTTGTCTCATTAGTCGACCCATTTTAAAGTCACCTCTGATTTTCAATGTAAACTTCTAATGTTCTGATTATTTTTTTAGGAAGCAGAACATTGTGTGATTATAGGGTCTGATCGAGATATTAGAAGCAATAAAATCATAGCTACAAAGTCAGCCCGACCGGTGACTCATAGTCGGCTGGATGCCAATTAGCCGCATGAACCAGTTGTTTTATTTTTGCATTGTCAAAGTAACATGAGACATAAGACAACAATACCAAATACCTGGAAGCAGAAATGTCAGCAATGAGGAATGGTAATTCCAGGCTTAAACGGGGTTTCCATGACTTTAATACTGAGAGCTAATTTTTAGAATTCTAGCAATTGAAGTTACATGAGCCTAAATTTGTTAAATTCCAATAAACTTCACGTCTAAAGGGTCCCTCGATCTCCAGCTACAAGTTCCGATTTGTGTGCTAGCGATTCTTCTCACAATGAGGTCAGGTTCCCAGTAGGTCTTCACATAATCGTGGCAAGTTACTAGTTGGTCTTCACAAAATTGGGTCAGGTTTCTAGCAGGTCTTCACATAATTGGGGCAGGTTCCCAGTAGGTATTTACATAATTGGGGTAGGTTCTCAGTAGGTGTTTACATAATTGGGGTAGGTTCCCAGTAGGTCTTCACATAATTCACATAATTGGGGCAGATTCCCAGTAGGTCTTCACATAATCGGGGCAGGTTCCCAGCAGGTCTTCACATAACCGGGGTAGGTTCCCAGCAGGTCTTCACATAACCAGGGAAGGTTCCCAGTAGGTCTTCACATAACTGGGAAAGGTTCCCATCAGGTCTTCACATAACTGGGGAAGGTTTCCAGCAGGTCTTCACATAATCGTGGCAAGTTCCCAGCCGGTCATCACAAAATTGGGTCAGGTTTCCAGCAGGTCTTCACATAATTGGGGCAGGTTCCCCGTAGGTGTTTACATAATTGGGGCAGGTTCTCAGTAGGTGTTTATGTGACGCCTCTACTCTCGAAAGAGCCCTTTTAGTTTTTGAGTTTACCCTGGGTGATGGGGGACTCGGTGTCGGGTCCTGTGATGAAGAGATGGGATGTAGCCGTGGCCCGGACCCGACCCGTGCTCAGGGCCGTCACATGAAAAGGAAGATGTTGTGGGCTCGTCCGGGTTGAGTGGTTTATTTTAATGACTACGCCACCTGTGGTGCCTGGTGAAGGGTCACCAGCGCCGCTGCAGTCCGCCGAGGCCTGGTGTCATGGCTGCCTAAGTTTTCACTGCTCCCCACTGACGGAGCAAGGCCTCAGGGCAGAGGGACAGGATAGATGAGAGGTAGTAGTAGAGGGAGACGGGCGCCGCATCCCACGGTGTAGCGCAGAATAAACAGTTCAGAGGCCATAGGGGTGAACTTCCAAGGCTTTACTCACTTTAGAGATGGCAGTAGGAAGGCGACTCCCTGCTCCTCGCGGAGTCCTGCGGTCACCAGGGACGGGGGTCCGACAACCTCCGAGAAAATCTAGCATTCAGTCGCGTCCTTACACCAGAGTGTTCCTGAACTACAGACCGAAACCTTTCCTGTCTGTGTGTGTACAAATAGGCAGAGTCTCCCTCTGAGCTCCTCTCAGAACAAGGGTACGGGTGGAAGCTCCGCTCCGTCCGATACCCGGTGGGATCCTCGGCCTAACCGGGCTTTGCCGTCCAGGACGTAGAGTAGCAAGGTCGGGTGTCGGGGGCCGGTACCCCTCTTGCAGCCAGAGTCCCTCTGAATATATCAGGTTGGCGAGGACAGGTGGCGTACACCGCTCCGTCTGCATCCTGCCTGGGATCCATTTGCTGTGGAGCCACACTCTTAAGCTCCGGGCCTTCTTGATCCTGGTCCTTGGCCGGGTTGAGACATTCCTTGTCTGCAACCTACCTCTCGTCCCAAGGCCAGGGTACGAGGGCTGTGTCCCTTGCCGGTGCAGGCCCACACAGGATCTGCGCTCCCGGAGGGAGGTCACATTAGCACACAGTACATGACAGCACAGAGCAACCAAGACCGACTAGCCAGGTTGCGCCAAAAGACCGACAAGAAGAACAACGACCGAAAAAGACGACCAAGATCAAAGATGGCTTATTATTTAATATAAAAATCTAAAGTGTAACTAACTTGTAAGTCCTCCACCCTCACCCACTAACTGGTTCCTACCACTTTGTGTTCCCCAGTCTCCCTGTAACCAGGGGAGCAGCACCTAGTGCATACTAGCTCCCTCTGGTGGAGAAGTGTGGTGTTGGATGCAAAAGGTTAGGTCACGGCTATAACACTGGCCTTACCTCAGAGGAGGAACACTACACTCCATTAGAGAAGTGCAGCATCCCTGTGGCGGTCGAACCCTCAGGGGCGCCACATTTACATAATTTGGGTAGGTTCCCAGTAGGTCTTCAGATAATTCACATAATTGGGGAAGATTCCCAGTAGGTCTTCACATAATCGGGGTAGGTTCCCAGCAAATCGTCACATAACCGGGGAAGGTTCCCAGAAGGTCGTCACATAATCGGGGAAGGTTTCCAATAGGTCTTCAGATAACTGGGACAGGTTCCCATCAGGTCTTCACATAACCGGGGAAGGTTGCCAGCAGGTCTTCACATAATCGGGGCAGATTCCCAGCAGGTTTTTATATAATCAGGGCAGGTTACCAACAGGTCTTCACATAACTGGGACAGGTTCCCAACAGTTCTTCACATAATTGGGGCAGGTTCCCAGCAGATCATAACATAATTGGGGCAGATTCCGAGCAGGTTTTCACATAACCAGGACAGGTTCTCAGCAGGTTTTCCCATATTCGGGGCAGGTTCCCAGCAGGTTTTCACATAATCAGGGCAGGTTCTCAACAGGTCTTCACATAATCAAGGCAGGTTCCAGCAAGTCTTCATATAATCGAGGAAGGTTCCTACAGGTCTTCATCTGGCAGGTTCTTGGCAGGTCTTCACATAATTTAGGCAGGTTCCCAGCAGATGTTAACATAATTGGGGCGGGTACCCATCAGGTCTTCACATAACGGGGAAGGTTTCCAGCAGGTCTTCACATAATCGGGGAAGGTTCCCAGTAGGTCTTCACATAACTGGAAAAGGTTCCCATCAGGTCTTCACATAACCGGGGAAGGTTCCCAGCAGGTCTTCACATAATCATGGCAAGTTCGCAGCCGGTCTTCACAAAATTGGGTCAGGTTTCCAGCAGGTCTTCACATAATTGGGACAGGTTCCCAGTAGGTGTTTACATAATTGAGGCAGGTTCTCAGTAGGTGTTTACATAATTGGGGTAGGTTACCAGTAGGTCTTCACATAATTCACATAATTGGGGCAGATTCCCAGTAGGTCTTCACATAATCGGGGCAGGTTCCCAGCAGGTCTTCACATAACCGTGGCAGGTTCCTAGCAGGTCTTCACACAACAGGGGAAGGTTCCCAGCAGGCCTTCACATAACCGGAGAAGGTTCCCAGCAGGCCTTCACATAACCGGGGAAGGTTCCCAGCAGGCCTTCACATAGCCGGGGAAGGTTCCCAGCAGGTCTTCACATAATCGGGGAAGGTTCCCAGTAGGTCTTCACATAACTGGGACAGGTTCCCATCAGGTCTTCACATAACCGGGGAAGGTGCCCAGCAGGTCTTTACATAATCGGGACAGATTCACAGCAGGTCTTCACATAACCAGGGAAGGTTCCCAGCAGGTCTTCACATAATCGGGGAAGATTCCCAGCAGGTCTTCACATAACCGGGACAGGTTCACAGCAGGTTTTTATATAATCAGGGCAGGTTACCAACAGGTCTTCACATAACTGGGGCAGGTTCCCAACAGGTCTTCACATAATCGAGGCAGGTTCCAGGAAATCTTCATATGATCAAGGAAGGTTCCTAGCAGGTCTTCATCGGGGCAGGTACCTGGCAGGACTTCACATAATTAAGGCAGGTTCCCGGCAGGTCTTTATATAGTCAGGGCCAGGTCAAGGCACGTCTTCACATAATTGGGGCAGGTTCCCAGCAGGTCTTCAAATAACCGGGACAGGTTCCCTGCAGGTTTTCACATATTCGGGGCAGGTTCCCAGCAGGTTTTCACATAATCAGGGCAGGTTCCCAACAGGTCTTCACATAATCAAGGCAGGTTCTGGCAAGTCTTCATATAATCAAGGAAGGTTCCTAGCAGGTTTTCATCGGGGCAGGTACCTGGCAGGTCTTCACATAATTAAGGCAGGTTCCCGGCAAGTCTTTATATAGTCAGGGCCAGGTCAAGACAAGTCTTCACATAATTTAGGCAGGTTCCCAGCAGATCTTAACATAATTGGGGCAGGTTCCCAGCAGGTCTCCACATATTCAGGGCAGGTTCCCAGTAGGTCTTCAGATAATTGGGGCAGGTTCCCAGCAGGTCTTCACATATCGGGGCAGGTTCCCAGCAAATCTTCATATAATTGGGGAAGATTCCCAGCAGGTATTCGCATAATCTGGGCAGGTTCCCAGCAGGTTTTCACATAATCAGGGCAGGTTCCCAACAGGTCTTCACATAATCAAGGCAGGTTCTGGCAAGTCTTCATATAATCAAGGAAGGTTCCTAGCAGGTTTACATCGGGGCAGGTACCTGGCAGGTCTTCACATAATTAAGGCAGGTTCCCGGCAGGTCTTTATATAGTCAGGGCCAGGTCAAGGCAGGTCTTCACATAATTTAGGCAGGTTCCCAGCAGATCTTAACATAATTGGGGCAGGTTCCCAGCAGGTCTTCACATATCGGGGCAGGTTCCCAGCAGATCTTCATATAATTGGGGAAGATTCCCAGCAGGTATTCGCATAATCTGGGCAGGTTCCCAGCAGGTTTTCACATATTCAGAGCAGGTTCCCAGCAGGTCTTCACATAATAGCAGCAGGTTCTCGGAAAGTGATGACACAATTGAGGCAGGATCCCAACAGGTCTTCATATAATCAGGGCAGGTTCTAAGCTAGTTTTCATATAATCGAGGCAGGTTCCTATCAGGTCTTCATCGGGCAAGGTTCCCGGCAGGTCTTCATATAATTGGGGCAGGTTCTCAGCATGTCGTCACATAATTGGGACAGGTTCTCAGCAAGTCTTCACATAATCGGGGCAGATTCCCAGCAGGTCTTCACATAATGGGAGCAGTTTCTCTGCAAGTCTTCACATAATTGGGGCAGGTTCCCAGCAGGTCTTCACATAATGGGAGTAGGTTCTCTGCAAGTCTTCAAACAATTGGGAAGCTTCCCAACAGGTCTTCATATATTCAGGGCAGGTTCCCGGCAAGTATAGAAATAATCAAGGCAGGTTCCCAGCAAGTCTTCATATAATCGAGGCAGGTTCCTAGCAGGTCTTCATCGGTCAAGGTTCCAGGCAGGTCTTCACATAATTGGGGCAGGTTCTCAGCAAGTCTTCACATAATTGGGGCAGGCTCCCAACAGGTCTTCACATTATTGAGGAAGTTTCCCAGCAGGTCTTCACATAATTGGGGCAGGTTCTCAGCAAGTCTTCACATAATTGGGGCAGGCTCCCAACAGGTCTTCACTTTATTGAGGCAGTTTCCCAGCAGGTCTTCACATAATCGGGGCAGGTTCTCTGCAAGTCTTCAAACAATTAGGGAAGGTTCCCGACAGGTCTTCATATATTCAGGGCAGGTTTCCGGCAAGTATAGAAATAATCGCGGCAGGTTCCCAGCAAGTCTTCATATAATCGAGACAGGTTCCTAGCAAGTCTTCATCGGTCAAGGTTCCAGGCAGGCCTTCACATAATTGGGGCAGGTTCTCAGCAAGTCTTCACATAATTGGGGCAGGTTCCCGACAGGTCTTCACATTATTGAGGCAGTTTCCGAGCAGGTCTTCACATAATCGGGGCAGGTTCCCAGCAAGTCTTCAAATAATCGAGGCAGGTTCCTAGCAGGTCTTCATCAGGTAAGGTTCCAAGCCGGTCTTCACATAATTGGGGCAGGTTCTCAGCAAGTCTTCACATAATTGGAGCAGATTCCTGACAGGTCTTCACATAATCGAGGCAGATTGGCAGCAGGTCTTCACATAATGGGAGCAGGTTCTCAGCAAGTCTTCACATAATGGGGGCAGGTTCTCAGCAAGTGTTCACATAATTGGGTCAGGTTCCCAGCAGGTCTTCACATAATGGGAGCAGATTCTCAGCAACTCTTCACACAATTGGGGCAGGTTCCTTACAGCTCTTCATATAATCAGGGCAGGCTCACGGCAAGTCTTCACATAATCGAGACAGGTTCCCAGCAAGTCTTCATGTAAACGAGGCAGGTTCCTAGCAGGTCTTCATCAGGTAAGGTTACCGGCAGGTCTTCACATAATTGGGGCAGGTTCCCGACAGGTCTTCAAATAATCAGGGAAGGTTCCCAGCAGTTATTCACATAATGGGGGCAGGTTCTCAGCAAGTCTTCAGATAATCGAGACAGGTTAATAGCAGGTCTTCATTGGGGCAGGTTCCCAGCAGGTCTTCAAATAATTGAGATAGGTTTCCGGCAGGTCTTTATATAATCAGGGCTGGTTTCCGGCAGGTCTTCACATAATTGGGGCAGGTTCCTGGCAGGTCTTCATATAATCTGGGCTGGTTCCCAGCAAGTCTTCATATAAACGAGGCAGGTTCCTATCAGGTCATCATTGGGCAAGGTTACGGGCAGGTCTTCACATAATTGGGGCAGGTTCCCAGCAGGTCTTCACTTAATCGGGGAAGGTTCCCAGTAGGTCTTTACTTAACTGGGACAGGTTCCGATCAGGTTTTCACATAACCGGGGAAGTTTCCCAGCAGGTCTTCACATAATCGGGACAGATTCACAGCAGGTCTTCACATAACCAGGGAAGGTTCTCAGCTGGTCTTCACATAATCAGGGAAGTTTCCCAGCAGGTCTTCACATGATCGGGGACGGTTCTCAGTAGGTCTTCACATAACCGGGACAGGTTTCCAGCAGGTTTTTATATAATCAGGGCTGGTGACCAACAGGTCTTCACATAACTGGGGCAGGTTCCCAACAGTCTTCACATAATCAAGGCAGGTTCCAGCAAGTCTGTATATAATTAAGGAAGGTTCCTAGCAGGTCTTCATCGGGGAAGGTTCCTGGCCGGTCTTCACATAATTAAGGCAGGTTCCCAGCAGATCATAACATAATTGGGGCAGGTTCCGAGCAGGGCTTCACATAACTGGGACAGGTTTCAGCAGGTTTTCACAAATTCAGGGCAGGTTCCCAGCAGGTTTTCACATAATCAAGGCAGGTTCCAGCAAGTTTTCATATAATCGAGGAAGGTTCCTAGCAGGTCTTTATATAGTTAGGGCCGGTTCAAGGTAGGTCTTCACATAATTGGGGCAGGTTCCCAGCAGATCATAACATAATTGGGGCAGGTTCCCAGCAGGTCTTCACATAACTGGGACAGGTTCCCAGCAGGTTTTCACAAATTCAGGGCAGGTTCCCAGCAGGTTTTCACATAATCAAGGCAGGTTCCAGCAAGTCTTCATATAATCGAGGAAGGTTCCTACAGGTCTTCATCGAGCAGGTTCCTGGCAGGTCTTCACATAATTTAGACAGGTTCCCAGCAGATCTTAACATAATTGAGGCATGTTCCCAGCAGGTCTTCACATAATTGGACCAGGTTCTCAGCAGGTCTTCACATATCGGGGCAGGTTCCCAGCAGATCTTAACATAATCGAGGCAGGTTCCTAGCAGGTCTTCACATAGTCGAGGCAGATTCCCAGCAGGTCTTCGCATAATCGGGGAAGGTTCCCAGCAGGTATTCACATAATCTGGGCAGGTTCCAAGCAGGTTTTCACATATTCGGAGCAGGTTCCCAGCAGATCTTCACATAATAGCAGCAGTTTCTCGGAAAGTCCTGACACAATTGAGGCAGGTTCCCAACAGGTTTTCATATAATCAAGGCAGGTTCACAGCAAGTTTTCATATAATTGAGGCAGGTTCCTATCTTCATCGGGCAAGGTTCCCGGCAGGTCTTCACATAATTGCGGTAGGTTCTCAGCAAGTCTTCACATGATTGGGACAGGTCCTCAGCAAGTCTTCTCATAATCATGGCAGATTCCCAGCAGGTCTTTACATAATGGGAGCAGGTTCTCAGCAAGTCTTCACATAATTGGGGCAGGTTCCCAGCAGGTCTTCACATTATCGAGGCAGTTTCACAGCAGGTCTTGACATAATCGGGGTAGGTTCCCAGCAAGTCTTCAAATAATTGAGGCAGGTTCCAAGCAGTTCTTCATCGGGCAAGGTTCCCGGCAGGTCTTCACATAATTGGGGCAGGTTCTCAGCAAGTCTTCACATAATTGGGGCAGGTTCCTGACAGGTCTTCACATAATCGAGGCAGATTACCAGCAGGTCTTCACATAATGGGAGCAGGTTCTCAGCAAGTCTTCACATAATTGGGGCAGGTTCCCAGCAGGTCTTCAAATAATTGAGGCAGGTTCCTAGCAGGTCTTCATTGGGAAAGGTTCCCGGCAGGTCTTCACATAATTGGGGCAGGTTCTCAGCAAGTCTTCACATAATTGGGACAGGTCCTCAGCAAGTCTTCTCATAATCATGGCAGATTCCCAGCAGGTCTTCACATAATGGGAGCAGGTTCTCAGCAAGTCTTCACATAATTGGGGCAGGTTCTCAGCAGGTCTTCACATAATGGGAGCAGGGTCTCAGAAAGTCTTCAAACAATTGGGGAAGGTTCCCGACAGGTCTTCATATATTTAGGGCAGGTTCCCGGCAAGTATAGAAACAATCGAGGCAGGTTCCCAGCAAGTCTTCATATAATCGAGACAGGTTCCTAGCAGATCTTCATCGGTCAAGGTTCCAGGCAGGTCTTCACATAATTGGGGCAGGTTCTCAGCAAGTCTTCACATAATTGGGGCAGGTTCCCAACAGGTCATCACATTATCGAGGCAGTTTCACAGCAGGTCTTGACATAATCGGGGTAGGTTCCCAGCAAGTCTTCAAATAATTGAGGCAGGTTCCTAGCAGGTCTTCATCGGGCAAGGTTCCCGGCAGGTCTTCACATAATTGGGGCAGGTTCTCAGCAAGTCTTCACATAATTGGGGCAGGTTCCTGACAGGTCTTCACATAATCGAGGCAGATTACCAGCAGGTCTTCACATAATGGGGGCATGTTTTCAGTAAGTCTTCACATAATTGTGGCAGGTTCCCAACAGGTCTTCACATAATGGGGGCAGGTTCTCAGCAAGTCTTCACATAATTGTGGCAGGTTCCCAGCAGGTCTTCACATAATGGGAGCAGATTCTCAGCAAGTCTTCACACAATTGGGGCAGGCTCCTTACAGATCTTCATATAATCAGGGCAGGCTCCCGGCAAGTCTTCACATAATCGAGACAGGTTCTCAGCAAGTCTTCATATAAATGAGGCAGGTTCCCGCCAGGTCTTCACATAATCGGGGCAGGCTCTCAGAAGGTATTCACATAATGGGGGCAGGTTCCCAGCAGGTCTCCACATATTCAGGGCAGGTTCCCAGTAGGTCTTCACATAATTGGGGAAGGTTCCAAGCAGGTCTTCACATATCGGGGCAAGTTCCCAGAAGATCTTAACATAATCGGGGCAGGTTCCCAGCAGGTCTTCACATAGTCGCGGCAGATTACCAGCAGGTCTTCGCATAATCGGGGAAGGTTCCCAGCAGGTATTCACATAATCTGGGCAGATTCCCAGCAGGTTTTCACATATTCAGAGCAGGTTCCCAGCAGGTCTTCACATAATAGCAGCAGGTTGTCAGAAAGTCCTGACACAATTGAGGCAGGCTCCCAACAGGTCTTCATATAATCAGGGCAGGTTCTCAGCAAGTTTTCATATAATCAAGGCAGGTTCCTATCAGGTCTTCATAGGGCAAGGTTCCCGGCAGGTCTTCACATAATTGAGACAGGTTCTCAGCAAGTCTTCACATAATCGGGGCAGATTCCCAGCAGGTCTTCACATAGTCGAGGCAGATGCCCAGCAGGTCCTTGCATAATCGGGGAAGGTTCCCAGCAGGTATTCACATAATCTGGGCAGGTTCCCAGCAGGTCTTCACATAATAGCTGCAGGTTGTCGGAAAGTCATGACACAATTGAGGCAGGTTCCCAACAGGTCTTCACATTATTGAGGCAGTTTCCCAGCAGGTCTTCACATAACCGGGGCAGTTTCCCAGCAAGTCTTCATATAATCGAGGCAGGTTCCTAGCAGGTCTTCATCTGTCAAGGTTCCAGGGAGGTCTTCACATAATTGGGGCAGGTTCCCACAGCAGGTCTCCACATATTCAGGGCAGGTTCCTGGTAGGTCTTCACATAATTGGGACAGGTTTCCAGCAGATCTTCACATATCGGGGCAGGTTCCTAGCAGATCTTCACTTAATCGGGGCAGGTTCCCAGCAGGTCTTCACATAGTCGAGGCAGATTCCCAGCAGGTCCTTGCATAATCGGGGAAGGTTCCCAGCAGGTATTCACATAATCTGGGCAGGTTCCCAGCAGGTTTTCACATATTCAGAGCAGGTTCCCAGCAGGTCTTCACATAATAGCAGCAGGTTGTCGGAAAGTCATGACACAATTGAGGCAGGTTCCCAACAGGTCTTCACATTATTGAGGCAGTTTCCCAGCAGGTCTTCACATAATCGTGGCAGGTTCCTGGCAAGTCTTAATATAATCGAGGCAGGTTCCTAGCAGGTCTTCATCTGTCAAGGATCCAGGCAGGTCTTCACATAATTGGGGTAGGTTCTCAGCAAGTCTTCACATAAATGGGGCAGATTCCCAACAGGTCTTCACATAATTGGGGCAGGTTCCCAGCAGGTCTTCACATAATTGAGGCAGGTTTCCAGCAAGTCTTCATATAATCGAGACAGGTTCATAGGAGATCTTCATTGGGGCAGGTTACCAGCAGGTCTTCACATAATTGAGGCAGGTTCCCGGCAGGTCTTTATATAATCAGGGCTGGTTCCCGGCAGGTCTGCACATAATTGGGGTAGGTTCCCAGCAGATCTTAACATAATTGTGGCAAGTTCTCAGCAACTGTTCACATAATTGTGGCTGGTTCCTAACAGATCTTCACAAAATCGGGGCAGGTTCCCAGCAGGTATTTACATAATGGGGGCAGGTTCTCAGCAAGTCTTCACATAATCGAGGCAGGTTCCCAGCAAGTCTTCTTATAATCGAGACAGGTTCATATGAGATCTTCATTGGGGCAGGGTCCAAGCAGGTCTTCACATAATTGAGGCAGGTTCCCGGCAGGTCTTTATATAATCAGGGCTGGTTCCCGGGAGGTCTTCACATAATTGGGGTAGGTTCCCAGCAGATCTTAACATAATTGGGGCAGGTTCCCAAGCAGGTCTTCACATAATCAAGGCAGGTTCCCAGCAAGTCTTCATATAATCGAGATAGGTTCATAGCATGTCTTCATTGGGGCAGGCTCCCAGCAGTTCTTCACATAATTGAGGCAGGTTCCCAGCAGATCGTAACATAATTGGGGCAGGTTCCCAGCAAGTCTTCACATAATTGGGGCAGGTTCCTGACAGGTCTTCACATAATCGAGGCAGATTACCAGCAGGTCTTCACATAATGGGGGCAGGTTTTCAGTAAGTCTTCACATAATCGAGGCAGATTACCAGCAGGTCTTCACATAATGGGGGCAGGTTTTCAGCAAGTCTTCACATAATTGTGGCAGGTTCCCAGCAGGTCTTCACATAATGGGGGCAGGTTCTCAGCAAGTCTTCACATAATTGTGGCAGGTTCCCAGCAGGTCTTCACATAATGGGGGCAGGTTCTCAGCAAGTCTTCACATAATGGGGGCAGGTTCCCAGCAGGTCTTCACATAATGGGAGCAGATTCTCAGCAAGTCTTCACACAATTGGGGCAGGCTCCTTACAGATCTTCCTATAATCAGGGCAGGCTCCCGGCAAGTCTTCACATAATCGAGACAGGTTCCCAACAAGTCTTCATATAAATGAGGCAGGTTCCTAGCAGGTCTTCATCGGACGAGGTTATCGACAGGTCTTCACATAATTGGGGCAGGTTCCCACCAGGTCTTCACATAATCGAGGCAGGCTCTCAGAAGGTATTCACATAATGGGGGCAGGTTCTCAGCAAGTCTTCACATAATCGAGACAGGTTAATAGCAGGACTTCATTGCGGCAAGTTCCCAGCAAGTCTTCACATAATCGGGGCAGGTTCCTGGCAGGTCTTTATATAATCAGGGCTGGTTCCCAGCAAAGTCTTCATATAAACGAGGCAGGTCTTCATCAGGCAAGGTTACCGGCAGGTCTTAACATAATTGGGGCAGGCTCCCAGCAGGTCTCCACATATTCAGGGCAGGTTCCCGGTAGGTCTTCACATAATTGGGGCAGGTTCCCAGCAGGTCTTCACATATCGGGGCAAGTTCCCAGCAGATCTTAACATAATCGGGGCAGGTTCCCAGCAGATCTTCACATAGTCGAGGCAGATTCCCAGCAGGTCTTCGCATAATCGGGGAAGGTTCCCAGCAGGTATTCACATAATCTGGGCAGGTTCCCAGCAGGTTTTCACATATTCAGAGCAGGTTCCCAGCAGGTCTTCACATAATAGCAGCAGGTTCTCGGAAAGTCATGACACAATTGAGGTTGGTTCCCAACAGGTCTTCATATAATCAGGGCAGGTTCTCAGCAAGTTTTCATATAATCGAGGCAGGTTCCTATCAGGTCTTCATCGGGCAAGGTTCCCGGCAGGTCTTCACATAATTGGGGCAGGTTCTCAGCAAGTCTTCACATAACTGGGACAGGTTCCCAGCAGGTTTTCACAAATTCAGGGCAGGTTCCCAGCAGGTTTTCACATAATCAAGGCAGGTTCCAGCAAGTTTTCATATAATCGAGGAAGGTTCCTAGCAGGTCTTTATATAGTTAGGGCCGGTTCAAGGTAGGTCTTCACATAATTGGGGCAGGTTACCAGCAGATCATAACATAATTGGGGCAGGTTCCCAGCAGGTCTTCACATAACTGGGACAGGTTCCCAGCAGGTTTTCACAAATTCAGGGCAGGTTCCCAGCAGGTTTTCACATAATCAAGGCAGGTTCCAGCAAGTCTTCATATAATCGAGGAAGGTTCCTACAGGTCTTCATCGAGCAGGTTCCTGGCAGGTCTTCACATAATTTAGACAGGTTCCTAGCAGATCTTCACATAATTGGACCAGGTTCCCAGCAGGTCTTCACATATCGGGGCAGGTTCCCAGCAGATCTTAACATAATCGAGGCAGGTTCCTAGCAGGTCTTCACATAGTCGAGGCAGATTCCCAGCAGGTCTTCGCATAATCGGGGAAGGTTCCCAGCAGGTATTCACATAATCTGGGCAGGTTCCAAGCAGGTTTTCACATATTCGGAGCAGGTTCCCAGCAGGTCTTCACATAATAGCAGTAGGTTCTCGGAAAGTCATGACACAATTGAGGCAGGTTCCCAACAGGTTTTCATATAATCAGGGCAGGTTCTCAGCAAGTTTTCATATAATTGAGGCAGGTTCCTATCTTCATCGGGCAAGGTTCCCGGCAGGTCTTCACATAATTGCGGCAGGTTCTCAGCAAGTCTTCACATGATTGGGACAGGTCCTCAGCAAGTCTTCTCATAATCATGGCAGATTCCCAGCAGGTCTTTACATAATGGGAGCAGGTTCTCAGCAAGTCTTCACATAATTGGGACAGGTTCCCAGCAGGTCTTCACATAATGGGAGCAGGTTCTCAGCAAGTCTTCAAACAATTGGGGAAGGTTCCCGACAGGTCTTCATATATTTAGGGCAGGTTCCTGGCAAGTATAGAAATAATCGAGGCAGGTTTCCAGCAAGTCTTCATATAATCGAGGCAGGTTCCTAGCAGATCTTCATCGGTCAAGGTTCCAGGCAGGTCTTCACATAATTGGGGCAGGTTCTCAGCATGTCTTCACATTATCGAGGCAGTTTCCCAGCAGGTCTTCACATAATTGGGGCAGTTTCCCAGCATGTCTTCACATAATCGGGGCAGGTTCCCAGCAAGTCTTCACATAATTGAGGCAGGTTCCAAGCAGGTCTTCATCGGGCAAGGTTCCCGACAGGTCTTCACATAATTGGGGCAGGTTCTCAGCAAGTCTTCACATAATTGGGGCAGGTTCCTGACAGGTCTTCACATAATCGAGGCAGATTACCAGCAGGTCTTCACATAATGGGAGCAGGTTCTCAGCAAGTCTTCACATAATTGGGGCAGGTTCCCAGCAGGTCTTCAAATAATTGAGGCAGGTTCCTAGCAGGTCTTCATTGGGAAAGGTTCCCGGCAGGTCTTCACATAATTGGGGCAGGTTCTCAGCAAGTCTTCACATAATTGGGACAGGTCCTCAGCAAGTCTTCTCATAATCATGGCAGATTCCCAGCAGGTCTTCACATAATGGGAGCAGGTTCTCAGCAAGTCTTCACATAATTGGGGCAGGTTCTCAGCAGGTCTTCACATAATGGGAGCAGGGTCTCAGAAAGTCTTCAAACAATTGGGGAAGGTTCCCGACAGGTCTTCATATATTTAGGGCAGGTTCCCGGCAAGTATAGAAATAATCGAGGCAGGTTCCCAGCAAGTCTTCATATAATCGAGACAGGTTCCTAGCAGATCTTCATCGGTCAAGGTTCCAGGCAGGTCTTCACATAATTGGGGCAGGTTCTCAGCAAGTCTTCACATAATTGGGGCAGGTTCCCAACAGGTCTTCACATTATCGAGGCAGTTTCACAGCAGGTCTTGACATAATCGGGGTAGGTTCCCAGCAAGTCTTCAAATAATTGAGGCAGGTTCCTAGCAGGTCTTCATCGGGCAAGGTTCCCGGGAGGTCTTCACATAATTGGGGCAGGTTCTCAGCAAGTCTTCACATAATTGGGGCAGGTTCCTGACAGGTCTTCACATAATCGAGGCAGATTACCAGCAGGTCTTCACATAATGGGGGCATGTTTTCAGTAAGTCTTCACATAATTGTGGCAGGTTCCCAACAGGTCTTCACATAATGGGGGCAGGTTCTCAGCAAGTCTTCACATAATTGTGGCAGGTTCCCAGCAGGTCTTCACATAATGGGAGCAGATTCTCAGCAAGTCTTCACACAATTGGGGCAGGCTCCTTACAGATCTTCATATAATCAGGGCAGGCTCCCGGCAAGTCTTCACATAATCGAGACAGGTTCTCAGCAAGTCTTCATATAAATGAGGCAGGTTCCCGCCAGGTCTTCACATAATCGGGGCAGGCTCTCAGAAGGTATTCACATAAAGGGGGCAGGTTCTCAGCAAGTCTTCACATAATCGAGACAGGTTAATAGCAGGACTTCATTGCGGCAGGTTCCCAGCAGGTCTTCATATAAACGAGGCAGGTTCCTATCAGGTCTTCATCAGGCAAGGTAGGTTACCGGCAGGTCTTAACATAATTGGGGCAGGTTTCCAGCAGGTCTCCACATATTCAGGGCAGGTTCCCAGTAGGTCTTCACATAATTGGGGCAGGTTCCCAGCAGGTCTTCACATAGTCGCGGCAGATTACCAGCAGGTCTTCGCATAATCGGGGAAGGTTCCCAGCAGGTATTCACATAATCTGGGCAGATTCCCAGCAGGATTTCACATATTCAGAGCAGGTTCCCAGCAGGTCTTCACATAATAGCAGCAGGTTGTCAGAAAGTTCTGACACAATTGAGGCAGGCTCCCAACAGGTCTTCATATAATCAGGGCAGGTTCTCAGCAAGTTTTCATATAATCAAGGCAAGTTCCTATCAGGTCTTCATAGGGCAAGGTTCCCGGAAGGTCTTCACATAATTGGGGCAGGTTCTCAGCAAGTCTTCACATAATTGAGACAGGTTCTCAGCAAGTCTTCACATAATTGGGGCAGGTTCCCGCCAGGTCTTCACATAATCGGGGCAGGCTCTCAGAAGGTATTCACCTAATGGGGGCAGGTTCTCAGCAAGTCTTCACATAATCGAGACAGGTTAATAGCAGGACTTCATTGCGGCAGGTTCCCAGCAAGTCTTCACATAATCGGGGCAGGTTCCTGGCAGGTCTTTATATAATCAGAGCTGATTCCCAGCAAGTCTTCATATAAACGAGGCAGGTTCCTATCAGGTCTTCATCAGGCAAGGTTACCGGCAGGTCTTAATGACGCGCCCCCTGGGCCTGTGCTGTGCAGGGGGATACCCGGAGCCGGATCGCTGGGGGTTGTAGTCCTCCGTGGCGGTGACCCGGTCCGTGCCCAGGGTGGTCAAACCAGTGGCAGTCTATTGGTGTTATAATAAGTGTCCGACTACGCCACCCGTGGATTGCGGTCAGAGGGGACCGCCGCTGCGCTGCAGACCGCTGAGGCTGATGTAGTTTGCGCAGCCGAGTATGGGATAACTCCCCACGGGAGAAGTATTGCCTCAGGGCAGCTAGTGTGGATGATGGTAGTGATGGTGTGAGCGTCCCAGTACTAATGGTGCAGGTGCGGCGATGAAACACAGAGACGTGTGGTTGCAGTTTCCAATGCTTTACTCACAGTTCTTTACTGGTCTTAGTCACCTCGGTACCGGCGGTGACTGCCCAAGCCGTGCTGCGTCCACCAGGCAAGGGGCTCGACCAACTCCCAGGCAATTCCAGAGTGTGGCACAGGACTCCCTTCCTTTCCTCTCTCTGGCCGTCCCCACCAGTGACCCACCTCTGTCCAGCTTCCTCGGGTCTTCTGTCCGATTTCCCTGACCCTATGTGGTATGCTTTCCTGGTGGATGTAGTGAGGGGTCGCACCAAGATGTGGTCACAACCTCCGGTTTTGGCTGAGGATTAGTCGCCTCCACCAACTTGGGTTCCGGTACCCTGCTCTGCCAACCCTTCACCCTGTATCTCCTGGGCATATGGGGTTCCTTCTGTCCTCGTGTCTCTGGGCCTTTCTCTGTGTTCCTGTTCCTTGCTTCCTTTCTTACTGTCCTTTCTGTTCCTTCTCCTTTCTCTCTTTCTCAGGCTCCAGCCTCCTGACAAGGCCTGCCTGCGGAGCAGAGCCCATGCAGGGGCTCTGCTTCCTGTCTTCTCCTCTCCCTCTTAGCTTCTTCTCTGCACTGCACTGACTACTGTCCTAAGATGGTGCCCACCTTTTATACCTCCTTCTAACACCTGAGCCCAGGTGACTAGCAACCAATGGGCTCCTGCCTACGCCCAGAGACCCACCCCTATCTGCTCCTACACCACTGGGTTTTCCTCCCCCTCCCCACTCCAGCCAGGAACAGATGTTGTCGTGCCTGCACTTCTGTCTAGTGGGAGCACTGTTGAGCTGTCCCTCGGAAATGGGGTGTGTGTGGTGCATGCAGCTTACTGAGTCCTGGTCCACACTCCATCCTTACCCGGGAGTGGAATACCACACCTCTGGTTTGAGGTGCAATACCCCTGTAGCAGCCGAGCCCTCGGGGTGCTACATTAACATAATTGGGGCAGGCTCCCAGCAGGTCTCCACATATTCAGGGCAGGTTCCCGGTAGGTCTTCACATAATTGGGGCAGGTTCCCAGCAGGTCTTCACATATCGGGGCAAGTTCCCAGCAGATCTTAACATAATCGGGGCAGGTTCCCAGCAGATCTTCACATAGTCGAGGCAGATTCCCAGCAGGTCTTCGCATAATCGGGGAAGGTTCCCAGCAGGTATTCACATAATCTGGGCAGGTTCCCAGCAGGTTTTCACATATTCAGAGCAGGTTCCCAGCAGGTCTTCACATAATAGCAGCAGGTTCTCAGAAAGTCATGACACAATTGAGGTTGGTTCCCAACAGGTCTTCATATAATCAGGGCAGGTTCTCAGCAAGTTTTCATATAATCGAGGCAGGTTCCTATCAGGTTTTCATCGGGCAAGGTTCCCGGCAAGTCTTCACATAATTGGGACAGGTTCTCAGCAAGTCTTCACATAATCGGGGCAGATTCCCAGCAGGTCTTCACATAATGGGAGCAGGTTCTCAGCAAGTCTTCACATAACTGGGGAAGGTTCCCGACAGGTCTTCATATATTCAGGGCAGGTTCCCGGCAAGTATAGAAATAATTGAGGCAGGTTCCCAGCAAATCTTCATATAATCGAGGCAGGTTCCTAGCAGATCTTCATCGGTGAAGGTTCCCGGCAGGTTTTTATATAATCAGGGCTGGTTCCCGGCAGGTCTTCACATAATTGGGGTAGGTTCCCAGCAGATCTTAACATAATTGGGGCAGGTTCCCAAGCAGGTCTTCACATAATCGACGCAGGTTCCCAGCAAGTCTTCATATAATCGAGACAGGTTCATAGCATGTCTTTGTAGCACCCTGAGGATTCGGCTGCTACAGGGGTATTGCACCTCAACCCAGAGGTGTGGTATTCCACTCCCGGGTAAGGATGGAGTATGGAACTGAGCTTAGTAGGCTGCATGCACTACATACATCCCATTTCCGGGGGACAGAACAACGGTACTCCCACCAGTATATGTGCAGGTACGACAGCGTCTGTCCCTGGCTGGAGTGGGAGGGGGGTGGAACATCCCAGTAGTGTAGGGGCAGATAGGGGGAGTAGTCTGGGTAAATGTAGGAGCTCATTGGGTGCTGGTCACCTGAGCTCACACATAGAGGGAGTATATAAGGTGGGCACCATCTTAGGACAGGGTCAGTCAGTCAGTCAGCGAGTCAGCAGTAACTCCAGGAGAGGAGAAGGAAGAGGGACCCAGAGGCGCAGGATGAGAGGGGACCCCAAGAGCCCGTATGAGAACAGATAAGGGTGAAGGGTCGGCAAAAGGGTACCGGATCCCAAGCTGACGGAGGCCAAAGCAAACCTTAGCCAGGAACCGGAGGTCGTGGGCAAGATTTGCCACGACCCTCACCAAATCCACCAGAATGGCACACCGAGCATAGGGTCAGGGAAGCCAGAGAAGGTTCAACCACCAAGAGACCCGAGGGAGCCGGACACAGGTGGATCCCTGGTGGGAACGGCCAGAGAGAGAGAAGAAGGGAGCTCAGGACCATACTCAGGAATTGCCCGGGAGTTGACCGAGTCCCGCACCTGGTGGACGCAGCACGGCTTGGGAGGTCACTGCTGTACAGAGTGACCCGAGCAACACCAGTGAGTAAAAACCCTGAACTGCATTTCATGCCTCTGAGTCTCCTTGCTGCACCTTCACAACCACCATCCTCCACGTCTGACCCCCTGAGGCTATGCCCCTCCCGTTGGGGGTTATACTACCACAGCTGCACACACACCACCAGCCTCAGCGGACCATTCTGCAGCGGCGGCCTTTTGACCGCAAATCAACGGGTGGCGTAGTCGACACTAAGAACATCTGCAAGGACTGCCGCACACTGAGTTTGACACCCTGGGCACGGACCGGGTCACAGCCACTCGGAGACTACAACCCCCATCTGATCCGGCTCCGGGTATCCCTAACAACATGGCCCAGGGGGCGCGTCAACTTTGGCGTAGTCGGCAGGATCACGTGCCCGCAACCACCGGGTACTGCGTGCCTGAAGAAAAGTTCGCAATTACCTCAAAACGAAGTCTCCCGCCAATTCCAGAGGGTCCCCGCCATCGGACGCCATCTCGGATCAGTTCCCGCCATTTGCCCGTCATCTGCAGTCTTTTCCCGCCATCTGCAGTGTTTCCCGCCACTGGGAGATGATTCCCGCCATCAGAGAAGATTTCCCGCCTTGGCAGAGCGGACGCCATTATGGGCGTGCCAAAGGATGGCAAGAGGCCACCTCCCATCGTGGGCCAGGACCGAAAATGGCGCCAAAAGTGGAAACCGCCCCCACCAGCAGAGACTGTGATGATTGATATGTCCATCAGCGTGAGGGAACTGCCCCTGGAACTGGCAATCACAAAGTTGCCCCAGGACGACCCCCAATGTGGGCGGATACAGAACAAAAGAAAGAAGATGGGAGCAGCTTGGGAGAGTCTGGAGAAGCCGTACCCGGAGATGGAGGGAGAATCAGGCAGCACCGACCCAGTGGTCAGGAGCCTGTTGCAGGCCGCCACTCCAGAAGGCCTGCTGGAGATCCTGGCGCAGCTCCCCGGAGATCGGGAGCGTGCACAGACCGCGCTGGAGGGCCTAGCACGAAGGATGGCCCGGGTGCAGCAGGAAACACTGGCGGAGTGGACCCGAGAGATGGCCCGGCAGGCCGGAGCCCGCCAGCGAAGCATGCCACCCGCAGCGAGGAGCAAGTCCACCTCTGAGGACGGCGAAGGATGGACGACGGCCGGAGACGACGCCGCGGAGGGAGCCGAAGAGATGAAGGCAGGTAATGGGGACGACAACATCCCGTGCCCAGAAGCCATAAACCTGCCCCAGCTCCCCGTCGCAGAGCCCGAAGCCCCACTCACCGTTCCCGTAGCCGCTGCGTCATCGCTCCAAGCTAGGCCTCAAGCGGCCGGAGCCGCGGCCGCGCTCCTCGTGACGTCACGCGCCTCAAATCAGAGTGCGACCAAACAGGAAGCGCCATCGACCTGGTCACAAGGCCGAGTACCCCCGGGCGCCTCAGTACCAACAGCGCCCTCTACCTCTGCCGAGCCACCGGCCTGGTCGCTGGGCCAAGTAACCCCGGGCGCCGCCGTCTTCACGGTGCCCTTCACCTTCAGGGTGCCCCAGGCCTGGTCGCAAGGCCTGGTGAACCCGGGCGCCGTTACCACCACCGCGCCCTCAACGTCCACAGCGCCACACCTGGGTGAAGACCTATTTGCCCAGCACACTTGCCCGGATGGGCAGCCCCCTGTGTGGCCACCGGAGTACCACCATCCCCGACTCCGGAAAGAAAGACCCCTGGATGAGCCCCTGATCCCGGCTCCGGCGCCCGCCAAGATCACCCCACTCTCGTTGGAGGAAGCCCAGTTCGAGTGGGACTTTACCGGTGAGGACCTAATGGGATTCACCGAGGAGACCCGGGCAGCCGCAGCCCAGCGTGCGGAGTGCTGCCAGCAACAATTGGAGGTTTTTGCTAGAGAGCGACGAGAGAGGCGGGTCCGCGAGGAGCGGCTCCAAGTGAAGAGCGCCGAGCAGAAGAGCCGAGCCCGCAGAAACCCCCGTGCTGCCCACGGTCCCCGTGCCAGCGGGACTGTAATAAAATTCCAGTTGGAGCACGGGTGGGGTTTCATCCGGGACCACAAGACCCCCGGCGACGTCTTTGTCACCCGCAGAGACGTTGAAAGTCATCTGCCGGAGGGACACAAAGGTCGTGACCTATACCTGGGTGATGAGGTCACCTTCACCCGGCATCAGTGCGCCAAGGGCCCGTATGCCCTGCATGTGCATAGACTGACTGAGGAGGAGCTACGGGGTGAGGAGGATCAAGAGGACCCGGACGGGTCTAAAGATTACCCTCAGCCAAGAGCACACCGCCACTGATGAACTGTAAATAGAATATGTAAATAGTTACCCGTGTGGGTACAAAAACTGCTGCTACCAAAGTGTAGTCCCCGTCGGGACCAGCAAGTGAATACCCGTGTGTCCCTTTTCCCCACTGGCCGAGGACTGAGAGCGGCCATATTCCCCTTTTGTACATAGTTGCGCTTTCTAAGGCGCCCCCTACTGGTTTTGTAAGGAACTGTGTTTTTCCAGAAGAGACTGTTGCACTTTACCCGGTCACAAGTTGCACCGTGGCCGGAGGAACAAGAAGGTTTATATGAAAAGTTTTATGCTGCTGATAATGTTTATATGTTCTATATGTTTATGATGTTTTGAAAAAGAATTGTATGTTTTTGGATATTTTATTCTTTTACAGCCCGAGGACGTGCTGTGATTTACCAGGGGGGGATGTAGCACCCTGAGGATTCGGCTGCTACAGGGGTATTGCACCTCAACCCAGAGGTGTGGTATTCCACTCCCGGGTAAGGATGGAGTATGGAACTGAGCTTAGTAGGCTGCATGCACTACATACATCCCATTTCCGGGGGACAGAACAACGGTACTCCCACCAGTATATGTGCAGGTACGACAGCGTCTGTCCCTGGCTGGAGTGGGAGGGGGGTGGAACATCCCAGTAGTGTAGGGGCAGATAGGGGGAGTAGTCTGGGTAAATGTAGGAGCTCATTGGGTGCTGGTCACCTGAGCTCACACATAGAGGGAGTATATAAGGTGGGCACCATCTTAGGACAGGGTCAGTCAGTCAGTCAGCGAGTCAGCAGTAACTCCAGGAGAGGAGAAGGAAGAGGGACCCAGAGGCGCAGGACGGGAGGGGACCCCAAGAGCCCGTATGAGAACAGATAAGGGTGAAGGGTCGACAAAAGGGTACCGGATCTCAAGCTGGCGGAGGCCAAAGCAAACCTTAGCCAGGAACCGGAGGTCGTGGGCAAGATTTGCCACGACCCTCACCAAATCCACCAGAATGGCACACCGAGCATAGGGTCAGGGAAGCCAGAGAAGGTTCAACCACCAAGAGACCCGAGGGAGCCGGACACAGGTGGATCCCTGGTGGGAACGGCCAGAGAGAGAGAAGAAGGGAGCTCAGGACCATACTCAGGAATTGCCCGGGAGTTGACCAAGTCCCGCACCTGGTGGATGCAGCACGGCTTGGGAGGTCACTGCTGTACAGAGTGACCCGAGCAACACCAGTGAGTAAAAACCCTGAACTGCATTTCATGCCTCTGAGTCTCCTTGCTGCACCTTCACAACCACCATCCTCCACGTCTGACCCCCTGAGGCTATACCCCTCCCGTTGGGGGTTATACTACCACAGCTGCACACACACCACCAGCCTCAGCGGACCATTCTGCAGCGGCGGCCTTTTGACCGCAAATCAACGGGTGGCGTAGTCGACACTAAGAACATCTGCAAGGACTGCCGCACACTGAGTTTGACACCCTGGGCACGGACCGGGTCACAGCCACTCGGAGACTACAACCCCCATCTGATCCGGCTCCGGGTATCCCTAACAACATGGCCCAGGGGGCGCGTCATCTTCATTGGGGCAGGTTCCCAGCAGGTCTTCACATAATTGAGGCTGGTTCCCCGCAGGTCTTTACATAATCAGAGCAGGTTCCCAACACGGGAAATGAGACGCTCCAAACGTGAAGTCAGGTCTTCATAGGAGATGGTCACCAGTTATCAACCACCACAGGTTCAAGTCCACTAAGGATCCTTAAAAATTAAGAAATAATTTTTTACATTTTAATTAAATTGAAGTGTGAATCATTCTTTTTTTCTCAAGTTTAAAAAAAAAACAGAATTACCACAATCTGAAAAGTCTGATTTCTGAAAACATATTGTATGTTCACCAAAACAGTACTAACATAATACAGCTTGCCACACAATAAAAAGTCCTCACACAGCTCCATCGATGGAAACAAAAGTTGAAGGATGAGTTGCTGTCAGCTGTTCAGTACAAAGAGGGTTAAGGCAGAGGATGAGAAATTCAATGATCTGACGGAGACGCTTGTGCTCTTCTCGCAGTGTGCTATATTCTATTCTATTCATTGTTATCTACCTTCACAGGTCCTGCACAGGCAGGAGAGCGGCTGGAAGAATGAACGCAGATAGTAGCGGCAGGGCTGCGGCGAGGGAGGCGAGGGCACAACAAGTCCCTGGTTCATTAACACAAGCATTTGTTTGGCAGAAATTCCAATATTTGGATTATATCCAGGTTATGTACAAATTTCTAGCCGATGGAAGTACATTTACGGATTTACCTTTATCTTTGGAAAGGGAATATCCACTAATAGATACTTTTATAATTAATATACAGTACTGTAAAAGTTTTAGGCAGGTGTGGAAACAATGCTGCAAAGTTAAAAACTTTGAAAAATAGAAGTGCTGATAGTTTATTTTTATTACTTAACAAAAATGTATAAAAAAAGAGAACTCTAAATCCCATCAATATTTGGTGTGAACGTCCTTTGCACCTTTTTAGCAGTTTCTTGTCACAGATCATACAACATGGAAAGACTAAGCAAAGTAACAAGACACAAGGTAGTTATACTGCATCAGCAAGGTATGTTCCAGGCAAAGAATTCATAGTAGAGTGGGGTTTCAGGGTGTGCTGTTAAAGACCTTAAAGAAAATGCACCAATAAACAGGCAGGGTTTAGGACCATAGACACAGTGGGTGGCCAAGGAAGGACACTGCAGCAGATGAAAGACACATAATGTTTACTTCTCTTCGAAATCGGAAGATGTCCAGCAATGCCATCAGTTTAGAACTATTCTGCTGGTGCAGTCACTGTGTACATACATTACATTACTGATCCTGTACTGATCCTGAGTTACATCCTGTAGATCTTTTATTATAAAAATGAAAAACATAACAATAATAATAACAGAAACATAACAAAATTAATAACCAGAAAATAAACAATGTAATGAAACTGGTCCAGCCGCTCCCTCTCTCCTCACACACATATTATACATATATACACAATAATAACTACCTACACCATGACATCTTGTCCGGTTACCAAACAAATAATAACAATATAATAAACAATAACCGACAAATTATATACAAACTACTATATACATTCTTTTTTTTTTTTAAATAAATAAAATAAAATAAATACTAACTATACAAATATATACAAGACAAAACAAAACCCCCCACACTCGAGCCCACCAGTCCCTCCCCGGCACTGACCTGAGAGATGGTCCTGCGCCTCATGCCTCAGTCTATGTCCATAGTCCAGATCAGGCAGTGCCAGTTTTTCACCCAAATAACCAGTGTCCCACAAGATGAACCCACCTCCCCCCTTTTCCCTCCACCCAACCTAACACCTACACCCAAACCCATATATACAATATATACAGAAACAAACAATACAATAACCACAACTGACAAAGCCCAAGTTCGGCGCCTGCAGCCCTACATCACTGTCTACTGATCAATAAAACAAAAATCTATGGTGTCAGCAGCAGCCCACCACCAGGATAGAAGATGACCAGACTAGGGCACACTAAAAGAAAAGCCCCTCCAGAGGAGAGCGGCCCTCCGTGTACCCAGTCTCTCATACTCCAGAGAACGCACCTTCACCAGGTCACCGAGTATGGTCCTAAACACATCGTCCACTGGGAGGATTTTCCGCTGCGTCGATACTAAGCACCGTGCGTTCCACGTGTGATACCTAACCACTGCGCTAACTAGAAATAAGGTGCAGCGGTCCCGACCACCCAGGTCCCCGAATGCTCCATAGGCCCATTCCGCATAAGAGAGACCGGCCAGCCGGGGCCAG
Source organism: Phyllobates terribilis (assembly GCF_046119375.1). Classification (NCBI taxonomy): domain Eukaryota; kingdom Metazoa; phylum Chordata; class Amphibia; order Anura; family Dendrobatidae; genus Phyllobates; species Phyllobates terribilis. The sequence continues at coordinate 63,359,927 of NW_027362772.1, read as the reverse complement.
CCAATGGAGGCGCCCACCCTGTTGTACACCTCTGTGTTAAAGGGACAACGAAGCAGGAAGTGGTCCATGCTTTCAAGCATGGTACCACAATGCTCCCGAGGACAGTTCCTGTCCTCAGAGCTCCTACACTTCAGATTGTCCCTCACACACAGTTTCCCATGGAAGCAGCGCCAAGCCAAGTCCCAAACCTTCGAGGGGATCCTGATAGAATTCAAAAGATGCAGACCCACCCCAAGATCCCGACTTGGGCAATCCCTGAGCGCCAGAGGCCTCTGAAAATGGGTCAACAGAACCCTTTTGTCAAGGAGCTTCCTTGGCAGAGTCCTGACCTCCCACATTCCCAGACCCCACCGGCGAATTACCTTCAGAACCACAGTAGCGTAAGCCGGGAGATGTCCATGCGGTGTGCGGAGATCCTTCACTTGCCCTCCTGTCTCCCATTCCTGGAAGAAAGGCTGAAACCATCCCTTACAGGAGAATACCCACGGAGGAGCCCTCTCTTTCCAGAGGTTTGCAATATTGATCTTAATGAAGGTATTCACAAAGAATACCACAGGGTTGACCATACCCAACCCTCCTAGTCTCCTCGTACGGTAAGTAACCTCCCTCTTGACCAGGTTCAGTCTATTCCCCCATAACAGTTGAAAGAACAAACTGAGGCTCTGGCAAGATGCACACACTGCCCAGATAGATCAGCAAAGGGAGCAGGTAAGTTTTGATCAGGTTTACCCTCTCCCTTAGGGTCAAAGACCAACCCTTCCATTGGTTCACCTTCTGAGTGGCGATCTCTAGCCTGCTGTCCCAATTTTGTTTGGGGTAATCCCCCTGGCCAAATTCGATGCCAAGAACTTTTGCAGAGACTTTGGGTTCTGGAAGGGTGTCCGGGAGATCAAAACCAGGATCTCCTCCTCCCAGCCAGAGACTCTCACACTTATCCCGGTTGATCTTAGACCCGGATGCCTCCGAGTAGCGATTTACCTCTGACATCAGCCATTCTGCCTCCCCATCAGAGGAAACAAAAACGGTGATGTAATCGGCATACGCCACCACTCTCAGAGTGGCTTCCAGTGCTGCCCGGTCCATCCCGATCCCAGCCAACGGTCCACGCTCCACCCTCCTAAGAAGTGGGTCAATCGCAAACACGTACAGTAGCGGGCTCAAGGGACAACCCTGGCGAACACCACACCCAACCTCAAAAGAGCTGCCAATCCAACCGTTCACAAGCGGGAAACTCTCTGCCCAAGAGTACAAGGTCTTAAGCCAATCAACAAACCCCCCCGGCAGGCCATACCTCAGAAGGACAGACCAGAGGTACTCATGATTAACCCGATCAAACGCTTTTGCCTGGTCCAATGACAGCATGTACCCCTTCCAGTGGCCAGCCCTACCCTGCTCCACCGCCTCTCGGACACAGAGTACAGCACTAATTGTACTGTGGCCCGGAACAGAGCAATGCTGGGCCCCCGAAAGGAGCTTGGGTGCAAATTTCACCAGCCGATTAAACAGCACCTTTGCCAAAACCTTCCTGTCTGCATTGAGAAGCGCTATGGGATGCCAATTCTCAATGCAAGATGGGTCCTTACCCTTTGACAAGATGATCATGGCAGGCCTCCTCATTGACTTTGGCAGAGTGCCCAAGGAAAGACACTCATTGAATTCCTCAGTCAAGAGGGGAACCAAGGCATCCTTAAAGGTCTTATAGAATTCAGATGTTAAGCCATCCGGACCGGGAGATTTCTTCAGGGCAAGCCCTTCAATCGCCAACTTAACTTCCTCTTCCCTGATCATCTCTGTCAAAACGCCAAGAGAGGGGTCTACCCCTGGTTCAGGGACGGCTTCAGCCAGAAAAGCCGACATCTCATCCCAATCCAGATCCCTCTTCCCCAAGAGGTGCGAGTAGAAGGATCTGACGACCTCCAGGATCCCTGATCTGGATCTTTTCAGGGACCCCGCAGTGTCAACCAGTCCTGTAACAACTTTACTATTCACTGACATCTTGCAGTTTCTATAAGGGTCGGGCGAGCGGTACTTTCCGTAATCCCTCTCAAAAACCAAAGATGCGTGTCTATCATACTGACACCTCATTAGCAAAGATTTCACTCTGGAGATCTCCTCGCGGCTACCTCCAGTTGAGACAAGATGCTCGAGTTTCCTCCTCAGGCCCTGATACAGGCGGTACCTGTCCAGGCTCCTGAGGCTCGAGAGCTGGCGGAAGAATCTCGCCACCCTTTTCTTAAACAACTCCCACCACTCTGACTTACTACTACAAAGATCCAGTAAGGGTACCTGGCTCTGAAGAAAATCCTCAAAGGACTGTCTTATCTCCGCTTCTTCCAAGAGAGACGAATTGAGCCTCCAAAAGCCTCTTCCCATCCGGGGGGTCTCTGTAACATTCAGGGAAAACAAAATCAAACAGTGATCGGAGAACTCCACCTCAACAACAGATACTGCTGAAGAGACGGCTTCCTCCTTTAAATAAAACCTGTCTATCCTGGACCTACAGTTACCTCTATGATAGGTGAACCCCTCGTGGCCTGCGGTGTGCCGGATGTGGACATCCACCAGGCGAGCCTCACTAGCTATACTATTAAGGGCGACGCTATCATAAGTCAGCTTGTCTCTGGAACCTCCTCTATCCCGGGGCCTCGTGACAGTGTTGAAGTCCCCTCCAAAGACGACCTGCCGACTCGTAAAAAGGTAGGACTTGATCCTCATAAAGAGACACTTCCGGTCCCATTTAGATTGGGGACCATAGATGTTAATGAGCCGAAGCTCTTGTCCCTTCATCAGGACATCTAATATCAGGCACCTCCCCATTTCTAACTCAATAACCCGTCGGCATTCTACCGGTGCGGTAAAAAGGACCGCCACTCCGCTATACGGCTCGGCCGCAAGAGACCAATAGGAGGGCCCGAGTCTCCACTCCCTCTTAGCTATAAACACCTCTGCCATATTTGGCAGCCTGGTCTCTTGCAAAAAGAAAATGTCAGCTTCAACCCGGCTGAGAAAATCAAAGGCCGCAAATCTAGCCATGTTTGACTTAATGCTGGCGACATTAATGGACGCCAGCGTCAACGGAGTGGGTACCGCCATCATTGGTGATTGAGTTAGATGGCTTTCTTCTTCCCACTCCCCTTATCCTCTGCCTCAGAGGCGGAATCCTTCCCCCTCTTTAATGACACAGAGGTGTCCATTCCCACATTTTTCCTTCTTTTTTCGTCCTCGTCTCCGGACTCTGGGCCAGTCCCTCCCCCCAAGGACCTTGCATCCCCCCCAGGAGAAGGAGACTCGTCGCCCCCTGTAAGCTCCGCTGAAGCCGGAACCTCACCCTCAGCCTCCTCCTCAGAGGAAGAGATGTTATCAAGGGCTTGGAACCGGTTAGAAAGACCAACTAGAGGGGAGTCGGTTTTACCTTCCTTAGGTACCTTGGTCAGAGCGGGAGAAGATGTTTTATCTCCCTTCTTTTTCTTCTTTTTGGTGCCGAGCTTACGCTTGTGCTCTAGCCACCGCTTATTATCCTCATCCATACTTTCATAATGGGAGGATTCTGAGGCAGAGGCAGTTTCCTCCCTGTGGATCCTCCTGACCTCCTCATCCAACTCATCATCCCTCGGGGCCTCAGCAGCAACACTGGCATCCAGGACAGGGGCTGCCCCGGTAGTCTGGGGCTCGCCCCGCTCCCTCTCCTGTCTGCGCTTGTCTAGACGCCTCAGCTGGGCAGGCGTCTTTTTATTGCTTTTCTTCCCTGGCCCCTCAGCTCCCCCACCCCTGCTAGTCCCCTCTCCAGCAGAATCGGCCTCACGGCTTACTCCCACCGGGGTCTCGACTGCATTAGCAAAGGAGCGAGGACAACGGCTGAATGGGTGGCCTAACTCACCACACAGGTGGCACCTAATCTCCACACAAGAGGCGGCAAGATGGCCGACACCCCCACACAACGCGCATTTCTGCACGGTGCAGTTTGCACTGAAGTGTGTGGGGTCGCCGCACCTGTGACAGAGCTTCGGTTGCCCCTGGTAGAAGACCAGGATACGATCCCTACCCAGGAAGGCAGATGATGGAATGTGGGCAACCGTACCACCTGAACGCTTAAGTTTTACCATAAACGTCCAGGCCCCTGACCAGATACCAAACTCGTCGCGGTTTGTCTTTGGCATCTCCACCACCTCTCCATACCGACCAAGCCACGTCATGATGTCATAGCAAGAAAGCGACTCGTTACGAGTCATCATGGTCACTTTCTTGATCTGGTTTTGGCGAGACACTGCCTGAACGGCAAAGTCTCGCCAGCCGGGCTCATTTTTTGCCAACTCATAATTCGCCCAGAAGAGCTCAAGCCCCTCCGGCCGAACAAAGCTGACATCAAACTCAGGCGTGGAATAGGGATGTATCAAGGCGTAGATGTCAATCGCCTTGAAGCCCATCCTCAGCAGGAGCTCCACAACTTTAGACCTTGGCGGACATGCATCACTGCCCCTCCACCGAAGACGGACCACATTCCTACGCACACTGCCTGGCCCGGCTGTTGGGAGGGACCACACTGTATCTCCCCCTTTTTGCTCTCGGAAGGCCCCGAGGCCATGCCTCTCTATCCAGAAGGATAGATCAACCTCTCGACCCTCTACCATTAGTGATATCTCCCCCTTCTTTAGAGCCTCCAGAAGGCGCCGTTGCAACATGCCGTCCCCAAAGCCCGGAGACGAGGAGGATGCCCTATTTGCCCCGGAGGTGACACTGGCATAACTCTGGACAGGTGTTGCCACCCCCGGGGGGGCAACCGGACCAGTGACCACATCAGCCCCAACAGTATCACCATTACCCACCTCCATCTCACCCTCCACCAAACCAGCAACCACACCACTAGACAATGAATTATCCTCATTCACCTCCACCACCACATTCATTCCTGCTGGACCAGTAACAATGGTGGATGACCTTTTGACCTCCGCATCAGGCACAAGGGGCTCAGTCACCTCCATAGAACTGGAGGCAACCTCACCCCCGGTCTTATGTGTGCCCTCCACATCATCGGTCGGTAATTTCCGCTGTTTGGCATTTGGTATAATGTGCCGCTGATCTCTAGCTGCAGTTAGACGCCGCTGATCTTTAGCATCAGGATCTTCCGGACCAGCGACGCCAACACAAAATAGCACTTTCGTGGGAGGACCGGAACGCTCAGCCCCAGCTGCCCCCTCACACTGCCGCCGCTTCTCAACTAAGTGATCAGCGGCAACAGCATTCAGAGGCGCCGAGGCTACCGGAGCTGCCCCCGACACCGGGCTGCTCACCCCTCCCACTGAGGAGCGCACCACAGCATCGTGGCCTGATGGAACGCCCGCCGCCGGGCCGCCCTCACTGTCCAGCCTCTCGGCTGATGCACCTCCTGCTACGTCCCCACTACTACAAGCAGAGACGGAGCTCTGCGCCTCACTACCGCGCTCTGTAATCTCCCCGCGCCTTTGCACCGGATCCACAACAGAACCCGAGCTGGGCTGGGCAACGGGGCTTATACAGCGAGCTGAGCCTGCCGCCGACTCAGGGGGTACAGGGAGGGGGGCATATACGTATCTTACCGCTTCCTGCAGCTTTGGCTTGGTCTTCTTTGCCTTTTTGTGGCCCCCAGGTGCCTCTTCTGGTAGATCGTCACCAAGATGGAAGTTTTGGAGGCACACTGGGGACTCCAGGAGCTTAATCTCCACCATTAGCGCCCCTCCCTGGCCGCTGCTGTCACTGTCCTCCCCAGAGCCGGCAGAACTGCGACCGGATGTCACTGTCGCCTGTCCTGCAGGGAGCTCGCTGCACGTGGCCTGCGGGAGACTTTGCAGGCTGCCAGGTGGGGCTTGCTGCTGGTCATCATCACTCTCATCATCCACCTGGCTCTCAGGCTGCAGCCCTATCTGCCTTTGCTCTCTGGTATCAGCCATTTCTCTGTAGCGGTCTTCATTTATAAGTTTTTCTTTGAAAGGACCACTCTGCTCCCTGATGGTGGCTTTCCTAAGTTCCAGGCGTTGAATTTCACTGCTCAGTCTTTTTACCTCAGCTTGGAGTTTTGCCTTCCTTGGTTTGGAGGCCCCCGCAGCTTTGGCGCTTGTGCAGCGCAGCTCCTCCCGGAGCCTCCTGATGAGCTTGCTGGCATCTTCATACTCACGGAGGCGGATCATGACCCGGGAGGCATAGGTGGACACAGACTCCCGGGGTCCCTGCAGCGCCCATTCCCCCTCAGGGAGGTCGGCCTCACCTCCGTGAGCACTCAGCTTTCCTCCGGAAGGAGCGCCATCTTGCACGCCGCTGTCAGGCTTTTCCTCCATGCTGGAAGCCTTGCGGCTTCTGGGGGTCTCCACAATCCCGGGGGGAGTAGGAGCCACATTGCTGCGACTCCTGGTGCAGCGTCTCACCCCCGAGTCCTCTGATGTCCAGGCCGGTTGCTGGTTTCTTCTGCCCCCCGCCGGCCTGGTTCGGGAAGCAGAAGCCTGGGACTTGGCTCCATCACTCATCCTAGAAACCCGCTCCCTCCCTGGGAAAGAGAGAAAGCAGGTCCCCAGGTGGAGAGGTGTTGGTTTCTCAGAGATCAGGAGCTCACAGCAGGATCTGCAGCCACCACACCCGTAATCAGCACACTGACTAGCAGCTGATCAGAGCTGCACTCACTATTCTGCTGGTGGAATCACTGTGTACATACATTACATTACTGATCCTGTACTGATCCTGAGTTACATCCTGTATTATACTCCAGAGCTGCACTCACTATTCTGCTGGTGCAGTCACTGTGTACATACATTACATTACTGATCCTGTACTGATCCTGAGTTACATCCTGTATTATACTCCAGAGCTGCACTCACTATTCTGCTGGTGCAGTCACTGTGTACAGACATTACATTACTTATCCTGAGTTACATCCTGTATTATACTCCAGAGCTGCACTCACTATTCTGCTGGTGCAGTCACTGTACATGCATTACATTACTGATCCTGTACTGATCCTGAGTTACATCCTGTATTATAATCCAGAGCTGCACTCACTATTCTGCTGGTGCAGTCACTGTGTACATACATTACATTACTGATCCTGTACTGATCCTGAGTTACATCCTGTATTATACTCCAGAGCTGCACTCACTATTCTGCTGGTGCAGTCACTGTGTACAGACATTACATTACTTATCCTGAGTTACATCCTGTATTATACTCCAGAGCTGCACTCACTATTCTGCTGGTGCAGTCACTGTGTACATACATTACATTATTGATCCTGAGTAACATCCTGTATTGTCCTCCAGAGCTGCACTCACTATTCTGCTGGTGCAGTCACTGTCTACATACATTACATTACTGATCCTGTACTGATCCTGAGTTACATCCTGTATTATACTCCAGAGCTGCACTCACTATTCTGCTGGTGCAGTCACTGTGCACATACATTACATTACTGATCCTGTACTGATCCTGAGTTACATCCTGTATTATACTCCAGAGCTGCACTCACTATTCAGCTGATGCAGTCAATGTGTACATGCATTACATTACTGATCCTGTACTGATCCTGAGTTACCTCCTGTATTATACTCCAGAGCTGCACTCACTATTCTGCTGGTGCAGTCACTGTGTACATACATTACATTACTGATCCTGAGTTACATCCTGTATTATACTCCAGAGCTGCACTCACTATTCTGCTGGTGCAGTCACTGTGTACATACATTACATTACTTATCCTGAGTTACATCCTGTATTATACTCCAGAGCTGCACTCACTATTCTGCTGGTGCAGTCACTGTGTACATGCTTTACATTACTGATCCTGTACTGATCCTGAGTTACATCCTGTATTATACTCCAGAGCTGCACTCACTATTCTGCTGGTGCAGTCACTGTGTACATACATTACATTACTGATCCTGTACTGATCCTGAGTTACATCCTGTATTATACTCCAGAGCTGCACTCACTATTCTGCTGGTGCAGTCACTGTGTACATGCATTACATTACTGATCCTGTACTGATCCTGAGTTACCTCCTGTATTATACTCCAGAGCTGCACTCACTATTCCGCTGGTGCAGTCACTGTGTACATACATTACATTACTTATCCTGAGTTACATCCTGTATTATACTCCAGAGCTGCACTCACTATTCTGCTGGTGCAGTCATTGTGTACATGCATTACATTACTGATCCTGTACTGATCCTGAGTTACATCCTGTATTATACTCCAGAGCTGCACTCACTATTCTGCTGGTGCAGTCACTGTGTACATGCATTACATTACTAATCCTGTACTGATCCTGAGTTACCTCCTGTATTATACTCCAGAGCTGCACTCACTATTCTGCTGGTGCAGTCACTGTGTACATACATTACATTACTTATCCTGAGTTACATCCTGTATTATACTCCAGAGCTGCACTCACTATTCTGCTGGTGCAGTCACTGTGTACATGCATTACATTACTGATCCTGTACTGATCCTGAGTTACATCCTGTATTATACTCCAGAGCTGCACTCACTATTCTGCTGGTGCAGTCACTGTGTACATACATTACATTACTTATCCTGAGTTACATCCTGTATTATACTCCAGAGCTGCACTCACTATTTTGCTGGTGCAGTCACTGTGTATATGCATTACATTACTGATCCTGTACTGATCCTGAGTTACATCCTGTATTATACTCCAGAGCTGCACTCACTATTCTGCTGGTGCAGTCACTGTGTACATACATTACATTACTGATCCTGTACTGATCCTGAGTTACATCCTGTATTATACTCCAGAGCTGCACTCACTATTCTGCTGGTGCAGTCACTGTGTACATGCATTACATTACTGATCCTGTACTGATCCTGAGTTACATCCTGTATTATACCCCAGAGCTGCACTCACTATTCTGCTGGTGCAGTCATTGTGTACATGCATTACATTACTGATCCTGTACTGATCCTGAGTTACATCCTGTATTATACTCCAGAGCTGCACTCACTATTCTGCTGGTGCAGTCACTGTGTACATACATTACATTACTGATCCTGTACTGATCCTGAGTTACATCCTGTATTATACTCCAGAGCTGCACTCACTATTCTGCTGGTGCAGTCACTGTGTACATGCATTACATTACTGATCCTGTACTGATCCTGAGTTACCTCCTGCATTATACTCCAGAGCTGCACTCACTATTCCGCTGGTGCAGTCACTGTGTACATACATTACATTACTTATCCTGAGTTACATCCTCTATTATACTCCAGAGCTGCACTCACTATTCTGCTGGTGCAGTCATTGTGTACATGCATTACATTACTGATCCTGTACTGATCCTGAGTTACATCCTGTATTATACTCCAGAGCTGCACTCACTATTCTGCTGGTGCAGTCACTGTGTACATACATTACATTACTGATCCTGTACTGATCCTGAGTTACATCCTGTATTATACTCCAGAGCTGCACTCACTATTCTGCTGGTGCAGTCACTGTGTACATACATTACATTACTTATCCTGAGTTACATCCTGTATTATACTCCAGAGCTGCACTCACTATTCTGCTGGTGCAGTCACTGTGTACATGCTTTACATTACTGATCCTGTACTGATCCTGAGTTACATCCTGTATTATACTCCAGAGCTGCACTCACTATTCTGCTGGTGCAGTCACTGTGTACATACATTACATTACTGATCCTGTACTGATCCTGAGTTACATCCTGTATTATACTCCAGAGCTGCACTCACTATTCTGCTGGTGCAGTCACTGTGTACAGACATTACATTACTTATCCTGAGTTACATCCTGTATTATACTCCAGAGCTGCACTCACTATTCTGCTGGTGCAGTCACTGTACATGCATTACATTACTGATCCTGTACTGATCCTGAGTTACATCCTGTATTATAATCCAGAGCTGCACTCACTATTCTGCTGGTGCAGTCACTGTGTACATACATTACATTACTGATCCTGTACTGATCCTGAGTTACATCCTGTATTATACTCCAGAGCTGCACTCACTATTCTGCTGGTGCAGTCACTGTGTACAGACATTACATTACTTATCCTGAGTTACATCCTGTATTATACTCCAGAGCTGCACTCACTATTCTGCTGGTGCAGTCACTGTGTACATACATTACATTATTGATCCTGAGTAACATCCTGTATTGTCCTCCAGAGCTGCACTCACTATTCTGCTGGTGCAGTCACTGTCTACATACATTACATTACTGATCCTGTACTGATCCTGAGTTACATCCTGTATTATACTCCAGAGCTGCACTCACTATTCTGCTGGTGCAGTCACTGTGCACATACATTACATTACTGATCCTGTACTGATCCTGAGTTACATCCTGTATTATACTCCAGAGCTGCACTCACTATTCAGCTGATGCAGTCAATGTGTACATGCATTACATTACTGATCCTGTACTGATCCTGAGTTACCTCCTGTATTATACTCCAGAGCTGCACTCACTATTCTGCTGGTGCAGTCACTGTGTACATACATTACATTACTGATCCTGAGTTACATCCTGTATTATACTCCAGAGCTGCACTCACTATTCTGCTGGTGCAGTCACTGTGTACATACATTACATTACTTATCCTGAGTTACATCCTGTATTATACTCCAGAGCTGCACTCACTATTCTGCTGGTGCAGTCACTGTGTACATGCTTTACATTACTGATCCTGTACTGATCCTGAGTTACATCCTGTATTATACTCCAGAGCTGCACTCACTATTCTGCTGGTGCAGTCACTGTGTACATACATTACATTACTGATCCTGTACTGATCCTGAGTTACATCCTGTATTATACTCCAGAGCTGCACTCACTATTCTGCTGGTGCAGTCACTGTGTACATGCATTACATTACTGATCCTGTACTGATCCTGAGTTACCTCCTGTATTATACTCCAGAGCTGCACTCACTATTCCGCTGGTGCAGTCACTGTGTACATACATTACATTACTTATCCTGAGTTACATCCTGTATTATACTCCAGAGCTGCACTCACTATTCTGCTGGTGCAGTCATTGTGTACATGCATTACATTACTGATCCTGTACTGATCCTGAGTTACATCCTGTATTATACTCCAGAGCTGCACTCACTATTCTGCTGGTGCAGTCACTGTGTACATGCATTACATTACTAATCCTGTACTGATCCTGAGTTACCTCCTGTATTATACTCCAGAGCTGCACTCACTATTCTGCTGGTGCAGTCACTGTGTACATACATTACATTACTTATCCTGAGTTACATCCTGTATTATACTCCAGAGCTGCACTCACTATTCTGCTGGTGCAGTCACTGTGTACATGCATTACATTACTGATCCTGTACTGATCCTGAGTTACATCCTGTATTATACTCCAGAGCTGCACTCACTATTCTGCTGGTGCAGTCACTGTGTACATACATTACATTACTTATCCTGAGTTACATCCTGTATTATACTCCAGAGCTGCACTCACTATTTTGCTGGTGCAGTCACTGTGTATATGCATTACATTACTGATCCTGTACTGATCCTGAGTTACATCCTGTATTATACTCCAGAGCTGCACTCACTATTCTGCTGGTGCAGTCACTGTGTACATACATTACATTACTGATCCTGTACTGATCCTGAGTTACATCCTGTATTATACTCCAGAGCTGCACTCACTATTCTGCTGGTGCAGTCACTGTGTACATGCATTACATTACTGATCCTGTACTGATCCTGAGTTACATCCTGTATTATACTCCAGAGCTGCACTCACTATTCTGCTGGTGCAGTCATTGTGTACATGCATTACATTACTGATCCTGTACTGATCCTGAGTTACATCCTGTATTATACTCCAGAGCTGCACTCACTATTCTGCTGGTGCAGTCACTGTGTACATACATTACATTACTGATCCTGTACTGATCCTGAGTTACATCCTGTATTATACTCCAGAGCTGCACTCACTATTCTGCTGGTGCAGTCACTGTGTACATGCATTACATTACTGATCCTGTACTGATCCTGAGTTACCTCCTGCATTATACTCCAGAGCTGCACTCACTATTCCGCTGGTGCAGTCACTGTGTACATACATTACATTACTTATCCTGAGTTACATCCTCTATTATACTCCAGAGCTGCACTCACTATTCTGCTGGTGCAGTCATTGTGTACATGCATTACATTACTGATCCTGTACTGATCCTGAGTTACATCCTGTATTATACTCCAGAGCTGCACTCACTATTCTGCTGGTGCAGTCACTGTGTACATACATTACATTACTGATCCTGTACTGATCCTGAGTTACATCCTGTATTATACTCCAGAGCTGCACTCACTATTCTGCTGGTGCAGTCACTGTGTACATACATTACATTACTGATCCTGTACTGATCCTGAGTTACATCCTGTATTATACTCCAGAGCTGCACTCACTATTCTGCTGGTGCAGTCACTGTGTACATGCATTACATTACTGATCCTGTACTGATCCTGAGTTACATCCTGTATTATACTCCAGAGCTGCACTCACTATTCTGCTGGTGCAGTCATTGTGTACATGCATTACATTACTGATCCTGTACTGATCCTGAGTTACATCCTGTATTATACTCCAGAGCTGCACTCACTATTCTGCTGGTGCAGTCACTGTGTACATACATTACATTACTGATCCTGTACTGATCCTGAGTTACATCCTGTATTATACTCCAGAGCTGCACTCACTATTCTGCTGGTGCAGTCACTGTGTACATGCATTACATTACTGATCCTGTACTGATCCTGAGTTACCTCCTGCATTATACTCCAGAGCTGCACTCACTATTCCGCTGGTGCAGTCACTGTGTACATACATTACATTACTTATCCTGAGTTACATCCTCTATTATACTCCAGAGCTGCACTCACTATTCTGCTGGTGCAGTCATTGTGTACATGCATTACATTACTGATCCTGTACTGATCCTGAGTTACATCCTGTATTATACTCCAGAGCTGCACTCACTATTCTGCTGGTGCAGTCACTGTGTATATGCATTATATTACTGATCCTGTACTGATCCTGAGTTACATCCTGTATTATACTCCAGAGCTGCACTCACTATTCTGCTGGTGCAGTCACTGTGTACATACATTACATTACTGATCCTGTACTGATCCTGAGTTACATCCTGTATTATACTCCAGAGCTGCACTCACTATTCTGCTGGTGCAGTCACTGTGTACATGCATTACATTACTGATCCTGTACTGATCCTGAGTTACATCCTGTATTATACTCCAGAGCTGCACTCACTATTCTGCTGGTGCAGTCATTGTGTACATGCATTACATTACTGATCCTGTACTGATCCTGAGTTACATCCTGTATTATACTCCAGAGCTGCACTCACTATTCTGCTGGTGCAGTCACTGTGTACATACATTACATTACTGATCCTGTACTGATCCTGAGTTACATCCTGTATTATACTCCAGAGCTGCACTCACTATTCTGCTGGTGCAGTCACTGTGTACATGCATTACATTACTGATCCTGTACTGATCCTGAGTTACCTCCTGCATTATACTCCAGAGCTGCACTCACTATTCCGCTGGTGTAGTCACT